>NW_028263384.1:22279136-22451350 GCF_051168715.1 Poecilia mexicana | reverse complement strand
CAACTTAAAACCCACCTGTTTACAGTTGCTTATGGCAATTGATGCCTTCTATGTATTTGCGAGTGACTGGGAGTCATTGCGCGTATATAAAACCCTGTAAATTCTAGACTAACAGGTAACCAATTAATGCACAAAATCCGCGTAGGACAGCGAAAGTCCTAGCGCAAAATTTTCGCGAAACAGGCGGACGGAGCCTGGTGCTGCAAGGCTGGAGGCCTTGTCCTGTTAGGCTGTGATTTTATCTTTTCTTTTTATCTTTTTATTACTTTCTTTTTCTTTCTCACTGTTTAAAATTATGTAAAGCACTTTGAAATGCCTTGCTGCTGAAATGTGCTATACAAATAAAATTTGATTGATTTGATTGATTCTCATATTATTTCAACTTTATTCTTGGAATATTTTGACTTCATTCTTGGATGGATCTTTTTAATTTTTCCAATAAATGTTCCCAAAAATGCTGGATTTTCAAAAAGTAATGTTTAGTGCTACAACAATAAAACATTTATTTCTGGTTTATTTTTTCCACAGATGCCAGTAAATGTAAAAATATTTAATTGAGGTGTTTTACAGTAAGTAAGTTGAATTGGTTTAGATATTATGAAAGCTAATCCTGTTTTAAAAGGTTGTAATATTTCGTCTGAATCAGTTCTGGACAGTTTGATCCACATTTGTTCCTATTTTTACTGGAATCTTGAGAAAAAACAGACAAAAAAAATAAAAGTTTTGTTTTTCTCTAGCAGAAGGTGAGTCTCAAACACTGTTAATATTGATTAACAAAATGAATATTTCTATTTAAATTAATTCAGATTCATAATTGCATTTCCTGCATCCTAAGCTTTACTTGTGGGAAAGAAAAACAAGCGCTTCCATCTAAGCTACGTTTCTTTGCTGCAGTTTTTTTGATCCAGGAACAAAAGCGTGTGGCATTCCTGCAGAGCATCCACCTGGATGCCAGCGTGACCCTGGTTCTTCATCTCTGACCTCTCAGAAGCTCCAGTCCCACCACCTGAGCCCTGCGTCGGCCCGCCAGATGTTTGGAGAGACTACCTGCTTCTCAACCAGGGGGAGACATGACAGGGCAGGTCAGCGGAGACGGAGCAAAACAAAGAGTCACATTTCACAGACCCTCTATCAATAAAACATCTTAGAAGCACAATCACACACACACCAATCCCACCGGCTTCAAAGGAAGATTTGTGAGGGATTTTTCCTTTGCTTCTGAACAAGAGGCCGTTGTGGAGCAGCAGCAGTGCTTATTGTTTGCCGTTGCAACTTGAGATGTTACTATAACCGCTGTGCATGTACCATTATAGATCTAATCTACATGGAAACAAGCAGGAGGGAAATGAATCCTTTTCTTTTGAGTTTTCTTAGGTGATAATTAACACACAAGCACAGGGAGGAAGTCAGGCCTTCCAGGTATGAAAAAGACAACACATTGTTGAACATGTTTAGAGACTATGGTGTTCTTCTGGCAACATATTCTCATAATTATAAAAAAATACAGCCTCTGATTTGGGAACATTTACTAAAAGCAGAATAAATCACTAATGTCCCAGTAGTTGGAGCTCTTCTGCCTCTTTTTGAATTCTTTGGTTTTCACTCCAGGTTTTATTAGGATTCAGGTGTGACATCAAAGTTAGGAAAAGGCCAATTTTCTGTCTGGAGAACCATTTCTGTGTTGATTTGGATCATCATCCTAATATAAAAACCCAGTAACATAATGACTGCAGGGATTTTGGCCTTTTAAGCTAATTTTATTACAAAAAATAATTATTCCTCAATTTAGAAATAAATCACTCAAACTAAAGGCTAAAATTTCCCAGCATTTCACTGGTTTATGCTGCAGCTATAAAATATGAATTCAATTCTTTTTCAGGATGTCTTCAACAGCACATTATCCTGTGAGCTGTTCTGGTTTGTATTTCACATGACTGGACTGGTGGCTGTTGATCAGGCCGCCTGTGTCTGAGCCTAAGCTCTAATTTATTCAGCTCACTGCAGTTTTCCACTTTGGAGGCTTCTCAATCTGCTTAGACGGTGTTTGTAAGAGTTTGTAATCCCAGACCATGGATTATTTGGTAATTTGTAACTCTCTGGATCTGAGTTGATTTTTGCAAGTTACAATTGCTTGTAAAAGTAATTTTAACCCTTCGCATGATTTTAGATTCCAAAGACAAACTTTGATTCTTTTTATTTGGAACTTTGTGTGAACAACAGACATTGGTGCATAAATGAAAAGTGGGAAAGACATGATGTGTAACAGTGTGGTGAATATTGATCCCCTTCCAAGTCAATAATTTGTAGAACCACAATTTTTATGGATGTGCCAAAACCTTCTCCAGCTGAATAGAAACAAAGCAGAAGTTATTATTTAGATTCAGCACACAACTTCAGTTATTACAGCCAGAAACTTTGACCAAGCCCAAAATCTGTGTGTAGTGATGAACTCTGACATGAACCGTCAGAGCCACATAAAGTCAGTTACGAAGTCGGCCTTCCATCACTTGAAGAACATTTTCAGGATTAGAGGACTGATGTGCCAGAAAAACCTAGAGAAACTCATTTGTGCGTTTATTTTTAGTCACATTGATGACTGCAACTGTGCAGTCAACACACCTAAAAATCAGAGTAGTTTCTATATGTACTTGTGAAGCTTGGCCAAACAACCTTCAGTAATTTATGTCTGTATATAAAAACAGAAAACTCTTTAACTCAATTCATCCTGTTTGTCTGTGTCAGATCAGTGTTGGCCGATGCCAAACCTCAGATACTGGAAGTGAAGAAAATGGATAAAATGTGAGATGACCGTTCAGACTGCAGTTGCTTTGAAAACAATCAGATCCGTATCTGATTTAGTTCCACACATAGACGTGGCAGATCTGATTTTTTTTGGTAGGCGAAAAGATTGGAATTGGGAGTTCAGCCTGCTGTGAAAAAAGACAAATATAGGTCACATGAGAGCAGAAAAAGTGGATCACATTGGCCTGTTGTGTAGATGTAACTTTTTATTCCAGGATTCTGTTTTTCAGGGGTGTACTGACTGTCCCGGTTAATTTGTTGGGCTCAGTTGTTGTTGATGCTGTTATGTGTCTGGACTCATGGCAGTATGAACCCCCACTCCCACAGACACCCACCCGCCCGCCTGCCTGTCCGTGGCCGTGCACCTGTCTGCTGCAGGCAGCTGTGGGTGGGCGGGCCTTGGCTGTCAGAGGAGCATTCCTGAGGAGAAGTCACCCTGTTAATCCCCTGGGTTTAGACCCGACAGCTTCCCCCTCCTCCCACCTTCACTGCCACCCCCCATCACACAGCTAAGATACAGTTTATCATGTTAAAGGGCGGGCAGTGTGAGATTAAAGGGCCGGTACCCTGCATGCTCATTCCCCGTCTACAGACCCCGGTGTTGTAATGAGAGAAAATATCAGCCTCAGATCAGCAGGTTTGTTGGAAACATTATTGCTTCACTTCCTGTCAAACAATTTGCACTTCTTGTGGAAACTGTAGGTGTTTGTATCTGTTGAGGTCACAGATACAAACACTCTGCCTGTTGTCTTGTGGGAGTTTCATTCCTCTAATTGCCCATATCACTCTGTCTGCATCCCAGTTATTTTTTTCTCTCCTCCCTCTATCAAACAAAAGTCTCTTTATCACTGCGGGAAATTCTGATGTCAGCCCAGATCCTGGACTTGGCAGCCGCCCCGTTCAGCTGGAACACATAAATGAGAAACGCTGCACATGTCACCAGTGAGTGCAGTGGACGACGCTCCCCCTTCGCTTCTCCCTTAACGCTGCAGACACTCCTCTCTGGAGCGCAGCGTTTTATCTCGCATGGTTTGTTGTTTTGGCAGCGATGCATCCATGTCAAGGAGCGCAGCATGAGAAGAACTGAGGCTGGACGACAGCAACGGACACACAGACAACTTAACGTTATTCACAGTGTCCTGATAGCTGATGCACCCACTTCCTATTTTACTGAAATGAATCATGTCATTTAGATAATTACTTGAAATAAATCTTCATATTCCTAATTTCTTCAAAATCATCCTTAAAGTGGCTTCCAAAAGTCTTTGTATAAACTTTCCCACATTTCCGTCATGTTGCAACTACAAACTTCATTACATTTTATTAGGATTAAACATAAAGGACCAACAGAGGGTATTGTGTTTGTATGGATTTAGGAAACATTTCCATGGTTTTTGGACTTTTTTAAAGAAAAAATATCAAAAATATGTGGTGTAAATTTGCATTCATCCTTCTGGGACTCCTAAATAAAATCCAGTTATCACCAGAAGACACCTAATCAGTAAACAGAATCCATCTGTGTCTATAATTTAATCTCAGTTAATCCCTGTTGCACAAAAAAACTAAATATTTTTTATATAGTTTATAATACATTTTCACAAAACCTTCCAAAAACAAAAAATAAATGTTATATTTCCATCTCCAACGTACTGCAGCCATCTGGAAGGCTGCACATCTTTTCTTTGTCTCTTGTGTCTGGTCTTCCAGAGTTAAGCAGGCATGAGTATACTTTCCATAAATTATTAATTAAAAATTATGTATTTTATTGGTCTGATTTAATAATCTTGAATGTCATGTTTTCTTTTGTTGTAAGCGTAAAATCATCATAATTAACAGAAATACAGACTTAAAAACATCAGTCAGTGTGGAATTAATTCATGCAATTTGTTTCATTTAATATCAAGTTAATGAAATAAATTATTTTTTTGATGATCATTTAATTAACATGACTGCAAATCCAAAAAAACTTGCTACTGTAATTGGAGTGAAATGTGGTTCTAAAAGTATTTTCTTTTCAGGAACAAATATAAAAACAGCCTTTTCTTTCCACTTCACTATTGCTCTATAACATAAAATCACAGGAAAAGTTCTTGCATTTTTTAATATGAAGCAATAAAAGACAAATCAAGTTAGAGGAAGATATTTCCTCATTTCAAAGACTTTAAACTCCTTATGGAACCAACTTGAATATCTTTTATGGTAAATTTCAGCAACAGGACCGTTCAAAGTGCTTTACATATAAAAATACAAAGTCATAGAAAGCAGTCAACTGAAACATTTACAAGTTACACATCAAAATGTCTTGACTCGCTATTGGCTAACATTTGCAAAGCAGCCAATCAGGGGGCGGGGTTCATTTTCCTTGGCTCTGATTGGCTGAACCGACCAGTCGAGGACACACTTTCATTAATGTTTGTAGCACAAATGTGCAGGTGAGTGCAGTAAAGAAATCTGGGCTGGGATTGAGTCAGCGACAAACAAAATCATCATTGTGACATCCCAACATAACTTAATGTTAAAAGGAGAATATAAAGTACATCCTTCTTGTTTTCAACCTGCTTAAAGTCAGCTGAAAATGTGCACTTTTTAGAGGCGACAATTTATCAAAAGGCCTTTTGTATGAAGTGCACCACCTGCATTCAGTAGTTTCTCTTTCTCACTAATTCATTTTCTTGAGTGCAGTGTCTGTGTTCTGCTGCGCTGCCTGGACTCCTCAGGGGTGTGTGTGTGTGTGTGTGTGTGTGTCTGTGAGTGAGAACGGAACAGAGAAGGTCCCAGGGTGCAGGCCGTCCCCGAGCTATTTACCCGCAGACCAGAGCCCCTCTGGGGCAGCAGGGGAAGCCGCTGCTGGGCCAGAGGCTATTAAAGCCCTGATGGCTTCTGACAGTAATTTCTTCATGAGTCCACAGCCCACAGCCTGCCAGCAGGGCGATTGGGTGCCTCCTTTTGCCCATTAAAACACACAAATGTGTTCCAGCGAATCATGCTCAATGGTATCTCTGTGCTCGCAGAGTGTGTTTGTGCACATGGGAGTGAGAGGAGTGAAGAAGCTGGGTTAAGGAGAGCTAGATGAGGAGGCTCTGCCAATGGTGAGAAGGTTCTGGTGATGGTGCCAAAAGGTTTGGGGGCTTTTCTTCAGCCACTCCATCAGTTCAGGTTGGAGTCCAAGCCATCCAGGGAACACGTTGGGAAAACCAGGCCTGACATCCAGCCAAATCATAAAAACTGTGTACGTACATCGCTGCCCAGAGGAGAAGAAAATTCCTCTTGATGAGAGTTCAGCATTGTGTTGAAGGAAGGCTGGATCTTCAGGACTCTTGAAAATGCTGCACCTGTAACAGGCACAGCATCAACAGATGATATGGCTGAAGAGAATTCAGGCTAAATCTGTCCTCTGCCTTTTAGCGGTTCATTATTCAGACACTTTTATTTGGAACAGGACTCAAGATTGTGCTTATCTAAAATATCTGAAAGAAAATGCAGCTTAGGAAGTTAAAATACTTTGTTACAATGCTACTTGAAACGTTACTGGCTGGTGTTTGTAAAACAGCCAATCCAGGAGCGGATTTCATTTTTCTTGGTGCTGATTGGTTGGACCCCTACAAACAGAGATTTGGGAGGCCAGAGGTGGGCACACTTTCACTAATCTGTTAATGTGCTAAGTGGGGCTAGTTTTTCATTTAGCACCTTTGCTAACACCAAAAACATTTAGTGCACTTAGCTGAATGTTTTAGCTGAGATCAGGACTTTGAGTTTTCTGTTTACAATGCAAGACACTGAGAAATAATTATTCATTTTGATTCTAACCAAAAGCCAAACTGGCACATTACTGTTGTGGGTTTTTCTGGATTCAGTTCAACAACTTCTAATGCTGTGGAAGGAGGGCGTTTAAAAAGGTCAAAGGTTATCCAGCACTAATCCACTGTCAGTAATGATCTCTCCTCTGTGTTTCCCTGGGGTGCTAAACCCAGACCATTGGGCTGGATTAGATCACAGAAAGGAGACTGATGTGTTAATCATAAATTAGAGGTTAAGCCAGAGCGAGCGGGTGAGTCTGAGGTCAGCGGCTCAGCACTTCACAGAATTATAAGTGCGAAAAGCCACGGCTGATTACTTAGCAGCCTCAGCATAATCAGGCAGGAACAAAACAATGCACAGTGGTGTGAGAGTCAAAGCTGTTTGAGCTGAATGTTGTTGCTCAACAGAGAATCTTTTCAAACCTCGCAGAGTGACTGGGGTCGTAATTATAAGCACCCAGAGGGAAGGCGTTTAATAAGAAGGAAAAAACATCATGCACCAACAAATGTGTTTTTTTACAAAATCAATATTGCAACAAATGGCTTCATTTTGTTTCCCTAGAAGGATTTTTAATTTAATGACATGTTTTGCATCATTATCCTGCTAGAATTCCCCATGATTTTCAGTTTTCTGGCACAAGCCATCACATTTTTCTGTAAAATATCCTGGACTTCAAAGAGTTCATGATACCTTACTCTATAAAGATTCCCACATCTTTTGGAAGAGAAACAAAGGCCCACATTTCCAATGTTGATGGAAGGAAAGAAAAGACTATTTTGGAACACATTTCAAATAATTGGTTCCTCATAATCCAAGCAACTTTAGTTCAGTTTTGTCAATTTTCTCTTTTTTTCACATTGTCGTTGATTCTTGTGTTTTGTGTTTGTTTGCTGATCTGTTTAGTCTTTTTCATTTTAATAGTCTCAGAATTTAATTTTCCACAGATGTTATGCATTCAGTATTTATTCTCACCTGTTTCCCATCTGGAGAGTTTGGTGATAATGATTTACAGTTGGTCAGCGCAGTGGACCAATCGGTCGCACCGCTGCCTTGCAGCAATATTCTCCAGTTTCAGATCCCAGTTGCCTTCATATCCCTCAAAGTTTGAGTCCGTATCCAGTCTTGTTTCTCAAATTATGTTTTAATCTTTTAGCCAGGCGGCTGGATTTGTTTTCAGTCATATTTTGAGTTAAGATGATCACACCTCTGCTATTTTCCAGTATTTCATTTTTTGAAGAGTGGTTAATTACATACAAAATGTTCAAAATAGTCTGAAAACGTACTACTAAATCCTTAAAATTAATTATCCCTAAATCCATATTTAATAGAGACATACCAGTGAGGCTGCACGTTCTGTGTTTTCAGTACATGAGGAAAATCTGTAACAAGAACAGCATCACTTCTTCTTCCAATTTAAAAATATTGCCTCCAGGGAACTGGCAAAGTTTCGTTACACTGAAAGATATTCAACCTCTGCTGTGTGAGACGAATACTTGGCTCTTTCAGAAGACGTCGACAAGCTGTTTTATTACAGGCCGTGTAAGAAAACACAAAAAAGAAAATATATTACAAGATTTATATGACAAGGTAAACTGTAAAACATGAAGCAGGTTTCAGGAAAACAAAGACATTGCCTGATTTTACTTAATTTATAATCCATGAGACAGACCCACCACAACATGTATAAAAGAGTTCTTTATTTCTAATAAAGATGAATATATGCAAACATATGAGACATTTTTATGATTTACTGCATGATTATTAATACATTCTTGCAAACTGCTTTACAAAACACAAAAACAGATGTAACAGATAAGCAGACGAGATAATGTGGTCTAATTTATTGATGCTACAGAGCAAACTATACAAATATCTGCCTTGAAAGCTAATTGGGGCAAAAAAATCTAGCATCAAACATGAAAACCTGCTCTGCTTTTTAAAAAGTACATTTTAGACACACAAAGGACACATACATTGTATGTGTTAAGTATTTCTTGCTTGTAAGGACATAAAAAGCTAACTACACCGTTCACAGATTCAGCAGTCTGTTTAAATATCTAATTTCTACAAAGTGAATTTACATTTTCTTTTTTTTTTCTTAAAGTACAAAGTGCAAATACTATAGTTTCCACTGTTGCCGATTGGTGAGGGTAGATTCTGGGACTGGGCGTCAGAAGTTAGCCCTGCTTCCTCGCGGGGTTCTGTGGAGGGAAAATTCAATCCTGTTAGACAAACTTCATGTTTTTACGGTTCACCTCACTCCAAACAGGAATTACGTCACTCAGACAGATAATATTACGCAGTGGTGGGTACACTTCCGCTAATGCGCTAATAGCCAAGCTACTTTTTTAACTTTGTAAATAAACTGATTTCAGTAATTTAACTCAGATCATGCATCTAATTTTCCCATAGAGTTTTACTTACTAGTTTACTGGAAGGCAGGTCTTCCCCTGATTTGGCACCTATCAGACAAAAACAGCTTTTTAACTTCAGCAACCTAAAAATGAACAACAATGTAGAAAAGTCCTTTGGAAAGTCCAGACCTCACTTTGCCAACCAACAGAGCCTTTAATAAGGACTATTGCTTTAGTTTGCTGCAGTAATTAAATGACAGATGTCGACCAACACAGATGTCCCAAGTTTTTCTTTTTTCTCTTTTCCTGTTTTTTCCTTTTTTTCCACAAACATCCCATTTTTGGACAGATTTAGTTAAATTTGGCACCTGAGGGAGAAAATGCTGCAGCTTTTGTGTATATGCTTATAGTTAAAGGAATAAGGTTTTATTTTTTAAAGCATGATTTAGGGTTATTTAGACTGCTTCAACACTTTTCAAACAGTCTCTAAATAATCTCCAGCTATTTACTGAAACACACACACCTCAGATGTTTTACAGAACCATTTTCATAAATCAGAAATTTAATCAAAACTGTTATTAAAGATAGGGAGTAAATGTAAAGAGTAAAGTCTGAATCTGATTGGTTGAAAAACTGAGGCGCTGCTTTAACCCAGCCACTTATTTTGGTTTAAATAACATTTATCTTCATGTTAGTAACCCAGTTCTGTTTGATCCAAATGCATTCTTTAATAAGCAGATTGAATTAGTTTTGATTAGGTTTTCAGCAGCAGATAGTTGGGATCTGTAAAGTGAAGGGATTTTCCAGCCGTTTTTTGTGCAGCTCACCGTCTTCCTTGGTCACCCCCAGGCAGCCCATCAGCTCCTGCAGCGACAGCGCCTTGTCGTTGCTGATGTCGCAGTACTCCACAAACTTCTTCACACACTTCTTCGGCTTGGACTTTTTGCGCAGGAAGCGCTTGAAGGGCTTGATCTCCTTCTTTCCTATGTCGCCGCTGCCGTTTTTGTCAAGCTGGCTGAAGTACCAGTGGACGACTCTCTCCTCCAGAGTGTGGCTGGGGTCGGGCTCGGCCATCCTGAGGGACAGCTGCATGTCAGTCAGTCTGAACATCATTCAAAAGTGGATTTATTTCAGTAATTTAACTAAAGTAAAACATCTATGCTATACAGATTCATTCACATGTGCCTAACTTTTATTTCTGTTAATTTTGACAATCATAAAAACCCAACCTCCAGTTTCTAACACATTGGGATTATTATAAAAAGAAGTGTATCTATGTACTGTACACTGTATGAACTCAATAGTTGGAGTTAGTTGGGGCTCCTTTTGTCTTTGTTTTGAGCTTCACTTTGTGAACTGAATTACTGAAATAAATCCACTTATCAGTAACATTCCAGTTTATTTTTTCATTCATTGCTCCTGTGCTACTTCATCATAGGTTTCTGCCTGTCAGGAGGGTAAACTGCCTTCATGCCTGGAGGTGAAAGACTGTGGCCACTGATGTGCATAAGTAATTGCAAGAGGAACGTTTTCACTTCCATACCTTCCGGCGGATGCTGGATCTGTGACAGCATGCACCATGTCTGTCGACAGCGCGTCAAGAACACTCGTCAAGAACTCTGTTTTCTTTGCCCCAGGACAGCCTGCAAAAATCCACCAGAGACCAGAGTTTGCAGGAGCATGCTGGATGCAGTTCACTGGCTTTGCAAAAAATCCAGTACAGTCACTATTAGGAACCTGACAAATGTTGAGAAGAAGAGGCATTACATGCAAATCATGTTGTTTTAATATGAAACGCTCATAAAACTGAGAAAGGAGTAAATAAAAGACATCATCTTACTTTCTCCAGTAAAGACTGTTCTGAGCTGCAGAAGGAAACGATTTAGTGTCATAGACTCACTTGGTTCAAGAATAAAGGCTCTCCTTCAGCAGTCAAAACAACCACAAAGCAGGTATTTTGTGGCACAGTTAGCACCAAAAATAACTAAAATAAGCAAGATCGAGTTATGAAGTAAAATCCATGATTGCTACCTGGTAAAATCAAACATTGAAGGGTTATTACTTGAGGAAAGATGAGAAATTTCAGTGGTAGAATGACCCTAATGACAGTAATTGTCTGTCAGGCCATAAAGTTTTAAGAGCAACTTGACCAAGGATGCTCCACAAAAGCTGAAGGCTATGAAGGCCTGAGAGATTCTTCCTGCTTTCTCACAGTCTGCGCCTGCAGAGGACAAGAAGTCCTGCGCAGGTTTCTGCTGTTTTTATGGCCCTCGCCTGCAGGGCCAGATTCTCCTGTGCAGGAGATAATGGCAGCTTTGGGCCCTCTAACAGGTGGTGACCAGCATCCCAGTGAACACCCAGCCTCCTCCAGGAGGAGGGTTAGCGTTCAGCGCCGAGCCGAAGGTGCTGCAGAGGACAGACGCACCAGGAATCTGAGGACGTCTGCACCTCGTTTAAATGGGAAGTCATCAGCTAAAGCGTTAGCTGCTTCCTCTTGGCAGTAAAAGCTTTTCTTTGGGGACTGAGAGAGACTAGCGCCTGTGTCTGTCTGGACAGTGTTTAACTGTAGGACACTAATGTACCTGCAGTTGCTCTGAGGAAATTGAGTTTGGCTGTTTTACGTTTATTTTAGGGCTGCAGTGGCAAATGGCTCATGTCTCTTTTTATAATTAGTGTAGCTGTATTATACACAAGTTTGACAGACGCAGCACAGAATCTTAATACCTTCACTGCAAAAACACAAAGTTTTACCAAGTATCTTTTGTCTATTTCTCATGCAGATATCTTAGTACACTTCAAATAAAAGAAAATAACTGAGAAGTAATTTTTCAGCAATAAATTGGAGATTGTTTTAAATCGATTATTCCTTAATACTGATGACAAAGAACAAGTTCAACTGACAGATTATTTCACTTGGAACATGGGAAAATGTCTTCTTAGTAAAATAATCTGCCAGTGGAAGTTGTTCTTTTTCATCAATAAGGAATAATTGACTTAAAAGCATCTCCTATTTATTGCTGAAAAGTTACTGGTCAGTTAGTTTTGTCTTATTACTAAGATATTTGGTCTAGAAACTAGACAACAATAATTGGTAGGACTGTTTTTTTTTTGTTTTTTTGCAGAATGCAGCATTAAACTGAACTGAATTGAACTGAACTGAATTCTGCCACTCTCCCCTAAAGGTCACCCTGTCAGATTAGATATATTTGAGGACATGCATCAGATTTCTTTTTGTAAAACACCTTGTATTATTTTCATTTCACTTCACAATTCAGTTTTACTTTGTGTTAGTTTATGACAGAACGCCAGTGAAATATGTTGGTTTGTGTTTATACTGGGAGGAAGTGTGAAAGGCTTCAGGGGTATGAATGGGTTTGCAAGACGATGTCAATGAAAAAAAAAGCCTAATTGCTGAACCAGCCTCTACATGTCTTTTAAGCGGCTGGCCAGTGAGTGAGTGTGTGTGTGTGTGTGTGTGTGTGTGTGTGTGTGTGTGTGTGTGTGTGTGTGTGTGTGTGAGTGCATGTGCTCCTGTGCATGGCTGCTAATAAGAAAGAGTGTTTTTCTGTGGAGCCACACGGAGCAGAACCCTGTCAGCACTCACAGCCGCAGCTCACGACGCCCCCCCCACCGCTGCCCAGCCATCCCGCTCCAGCGGCTCGGCTTTCCTCCCCCCCTCCATGGCAAGGCGCTCCGTTCTCGCTTCTCGCCCCATAAACCTCTCAACACCAGCGCTTCAGCTGCAAATAGGCTGCAGCCATGTAAAGGCAACATTTATAATTATTCTGTGTTTGCTCTGTGACGACGTTTACAGTCGTTGACGCAACTGCTTATGAAGAAAACAAGATGCTTTGTTTGTTTTTCACAACGTTTTGGCTTCTTTCATAATTGGAAAACTTGGTTCACATTATGCAAGTAAATTTGGCGGGTTTAGAATGAAGTCTGTGTCCATCAGTGCATAAAGTATTATTTGTTGTATCACAACAGTCAGGATGTCTTGAGCATGAGGTCTTTCCAATAGCACAGTTTTCTATCTCCACACATGCCACTTGAGAGAAGAGATGAGAGATATTTGGCAGCCTAGGAAGAATTTATCTGTGAGCTAATTGTCTCTCTGCTTCTCATGAAACGTCCCTGGTGCCGCCTGCGCTGAGACGCAGAGCTGTTCTGCTAAATGCAGCACCTGCAAGCCGAGCGCGTTCCCTGCAGCGTTCCCTGGCATGGTGTTACATAAACAGTTGTGGATGAGGAGGGAACAGAGGCCGCTCTGTTCGTATGCTGCTGGATTATTAAAATGTTTACCAAACCAACAAAGAAAAATACATAAAAAACAGCTGATTTGCCGAGAAATACTCGGATTTAACTAGGATTTGTTTACATGCAGAGGCTGAAAACCACAACTCTGCAGCAGCTGGTATTGGTTTTAATTATAGAAACTAAAACAAAAAACAAATCGCTTTTTAGCCTAAAGTTTTTATGTCAAAGTTAATTCCAATAGGGCTGAAATGAAGAAGCGACTGAGCTGGTTGCTGCAGAGAGATAACAAGAACTGAATTATTAACACATCACATCAAAAATAAAGAGTAAGAAAGCTGCTGTCAGCAAACGGCTCTGTATGAAACCATCATCATTTAAAGCATCATCATAAAAGGGAAAAAACAGGCCCACAGCACCATATGTCCTCCACCGTGCTTCACATTGATCACAAGGTGCTTCTCCAGTCATTCACCGTTTGTTTCAGGCCAGATTCTCTTTGATTGTGTCAAAAAAATAAAAAAATAAAAAATAAAAATGTAGTTTAATCTGACAAATGCACACAGTTTATTTTAAAGTTGCTGTCCCATTTTCCAAACTCATCATTATTGCTCTTATGTCATGTTCTCTTATCTTTCTTGTTTTCAAGGCTAGCTAAGAGTAACGGACCTCAGTGTGTCAGGCTGACTTATGTCCCAGAGAAACAAGGAATCACACTTTACAAATTAAGAGCTTCTTGAACCAATGAAGTGTCCACATATTAAGTTTGATTATCTAAACTTTTCTGCAACCAACAAAAATAACTTTTATGCTTTTTCCATCTTTATTCAGAGTGCCTACAACTGCTTCACTTGACATTGTGACTAAAAGGGACAAACATTCTTTCCTGATTGTGTTTTGTTTCTAAATTCTCCCAAGTCCATTCAGACACATCTGCAAACATTGCAGTCAGATGCAAGCAGTCCGATTTTATCCTGCAAATGTTCCCCTTTAAGCAGTTTTATGTAATTAAGACAAAGATATGAACATTACCCCAAACCGATCTTCTGCTTTTAATTTAGCTATCTGCATTGCTATCAGTCAGTATCACCACCTGTCTCTGGCATCCTATTATCCGTTATCTGCAGCTCACCTCCCTGCTGTTCCTCCTCACTGCCTTCATTCGCTGTCCTTCATCTCCAGTGTCAGTTGAAGATTAATCCTCCCCCCAATCCGTCTCTGTCTGCCTGCTTATTGACCAGTGAAGGGTGCTATCTGGTAATCCTCTGCTCTTTATCAAGCTTTTCCTTGACCATCAGTACTAATGATGTCTACACACACTAACAGGCACAAACACACACACACACACACACACACACACACGCACACACACACACACACACACACACACACATTGTTATCAAAGCATTGGGAGCTTGGCAGAAGTTTGAGGCCAAGTGGTTAAAAAAATCCCCATGTGGTCTGAAGGAAGAGGAAAAATAAAGACAAATTCCAGTAACTGGAGAAATACCTTGGAGATGTCTGCTTTTATAATGGTCCTTTGGTTTAGTTGGATGGGCTCTGGCATTACCGTCACACTTTGGCTGTTCGTACCTGTAAAAAAATGTGAATTAAGTCAAGGGATTGTTTACAACAGCGAAGCCCTCATCGTAAAATCAGAAGAATCCTGTGTTCCAGTGACCCTGGTCAGTTAAATCTTAGGGATCCAAATGATCATTCTGTGGTGAACCAGGGGCTGTGAAACTCATCCAAAAAGAGGGGAAGGAGTTGGAAGCGGAATGAGGACAGAAAGGGGAGGGATGGTGTTAGAAAAAGAGAGGCAGCCAGGGAGCGTGGGACACAAGGATGCCTCCACAGCCTCCCTGACAGATAGTGTTGTCCTTCTAGCTGCTGTTTGATGGGGTCAGAAAGCTGACCAGTGACAAGGAGGAAAAACCTCACTTCCATATGTGCCCTAATGTGCTGGCTGGCACTCTGCCTGGAGTCCTGTTAATGTGATACCTTGCAATGTAGCTTAATAAGAATGTAGCTGGTCCTCAACTGCCAGCTTGCCTGACCTTTGACCTGCTGTTATCCAGTCCACTGAGTCCATCTCGGGTATCAGCAACACAGATGTCTGTCAGCATGTCAAGGTCAGATGTGTAAGTTTAGCGGGTCGTTTCATGGACCCATCATGGTACTGGCCTGGTACCAAAAGGTTCCATAAAAGTTACAGGAAAGAATCTGAAGTTTCAGAAACACTCCAGGAAAGTTCATTGAAAGCACCTGGAATGTTTCAGAAATGTTCAATGAAAGTTAATAAGTTTTATAAACATTCCAGGCAAGTTTCATGAAAGTACCTGAAACTTTCTTACTTCCATGAAGGTACTTGGTAAGTCTCATAAAACATTCATAAAAACTTCAAGAAAGTACCAGGTAAGTTTCACAAACATTCATTTAAACTTTCTTTACCATTCCTAGGTTTCATGAATGTTCCAGGAAGGTTTCGTGAAAGTACCCAGTTAAATTCATAAACATTTCAGGAAAGTTCTAGAAAAGATCCTTGAAAGCAACCTAGAAAATTCCATAAAAGATCCAGGAAAGTACTGAGTAAGGTTCATAAAAGTTCCATGAGAATTCTGGGAAAGTTCCTTAAAAGTACTTGGTAAGTTTCATAAATATTCCATAAAAGTACAAGGTCAATTTAATCAGCACTCCAGGAAAATAACTTCCATAAAAGTTCTAGGAATGTTTCACAAAGAAATAGAGGAAAATCTTTAGTCTCCCTCCAGAAGAGTGGGAACTGGGACGTTTACTTCAGTTAATAGTGTTCACAAAGCACTGAATGCAGGCTCTCTAGTTAAAGTAGGTACGTGTCCCCTCCAAACATGGATAAATCACATTTCTCCTTAACTTATGGTACTGGTGGCCCACCTGGTTGAAGTTCCTGGTATTGGGCGTCCAGTATCCACAAGCACGCACCAACAGTATCCGGTGGAGGGGTGGCATTGGACAGGTTTATAAAAGCCGCCTTGGGCGCAGTCTGGCACAAACACGGCGTCATTATTCCGCTGCCTCCTCTCCTCCAGGGCCGACTGCTGCTCCTGGTCACACGATGAAGCTGGACAGAGTTCAGAGGTCACACACAGATCATCTAATGCTTCCTTACTAAGCTCTGTACAAAACCGTCAATTTTAACTTAGGTGGTCCAAGTGGCAGGACTTTTCAGAAAACCTTCCTACAAACACTCTGCGTAAACAGAATGATGTGTTTATATTAAGAAGAGCTCAATCAGATCTGGCAAACCGTGCTGGATTTCTGTCACATGCAATGGTTCTGATTTATTTTCATTCATTTGCAAAATAAAAGCAGCTGTCCTCTCAGCACACTTGTTATATTTGAGATACTTGCTGAGGATGAGTCTTTGGAGACATTGTGAGTCGACGGCTATATCAGCCCCTCACTGCACTGTTTATGGACATTAACAGGCTAATGACTAAGTACAGCTCCCTTTGCCCCAAGTTAAGTAAATATTTGGACACTCCTTATGCCCTTTGTAACTGTGTGTGTGTGTGTGTGTGGGTGTGTGTGTGTGTGTGTGAGAGAGAGAGAGAGAGAGAAAAAAAGAAAGCAGAGTGATCATTACCAAGAGGCTATATGTGTACTTGCTCCAAATTTCCATTAATAACACAATTTTTCATGATCTTGTCTTTTGTTACAAAGAAAATGCAGTGTGCTGGATGCGAGAGAAACTGTATTTCATAGAGAGTGCAGCATGCTGTCATGCAGCTCTCCAAGGGAGATAAGAGCACTGGAGTCAGGAAAGAAAGGAGGACGTTTTAGTATACGAGCTTTTATTGCCAAGCTCTCGCTCTCTTTGGTGCGCGCCTCAAGGCTCTGAAGCCGCTGTGGGATTATGGATATTCTTTTTCTTTGTTTATTTACACAGAGTATCTTCAGCCACACAAAAGAGACCAAATGAAATACCTCTGCACTTTCTAAACTAACTCTCTTCACTCCAGTGCCTCTTTATGGGCTCACTTTGTTGGGGTTGGGGCGTTTTTTTCACCCCAATACTCCAAAGAGCGTATGGTAATCAAAACCACCAATGCAGCATTTCTCAGGCTTATTATTGGCTGTAAATTATGATAATGGGATTCACTCACAGACCCACACATACACAGAAGGTTCTCATCTATGGGCCAATCTAAAATACAGAAACCAACACATTTCCCCCATGAGCATGGAGGGGGTATAAAGATAAACACACACGTGCGTAAAAAGAGAAGAGCTGGAGATCCTGTGTTTGTGCCATGTGGTGATAATTACAGGTTTGAAGCAATACAAGAAACCACAGTGAAACGGATCCTCAAAGCCCGATGCACTTCAACACCAAGATCTATTGGTTTCACAACCCACCATCTGTCCTTAAAAGACAGGAACAGCCTCAAACTGTGATTGCTTACACACGTCAGACAAACTCAACATGGATTTTCTGCTGAGATCTGAAGACATCTCAAAGTTCAACATTAAAGAAACTCACGTGATGCTCTGGATCTGTTCTGCCGGTTGCTGTTTAGGTGCACCGACCACAGGTCAGGGTACGGGGAAGTGACATCTGCAAGAAATCATCAACACAGCATTGTTAACAAGAGTCCAAAACACACATTATCTGAGAAAACCCAGGTAGTTCAACAAGCTACATGCTATGAAACACAGACTTCAGGAGAGGACAAAGTAAGCTACATGTGGCTGCTGTTGATAAAAGTTCATTGAGGTTCTAATAATCTTTGCATAATTAACCACCAGAAACTGAGGCGATGGATACTGGATTGGCTGGAATGGTAAAACAGGAAACTAAAAGTTGTAAAGGTTGAGTTTCAAAGGTTTATATTAAGCTAATGATTTCACTCTGCTGAAGTTGTGCTTTGACGTGACTTTCCTCAGCCAGATCATCACAAAAAGTTACAAAAAATACCAGATAAGAAGTGGAGCCATCATCAAGTATCTCCTTTACATGAATGGCCTCAAGATTGAAACACTGACTCACTGATCTACCTCACTAGAACACATCAAGGCCACTGGAATCTCATTCAGACTGGATAAGGGCGGCTTCATGGTATCCAGCAGACGCAGGGTTATCACAGCTCAGGCCAACAAACTATGACAAGCTAACATTGCAGATATTCATGACAGAAATAAAAACATGGCAAGAAAAAGAAGAAGTCAGAAGTCAGTGACAACCAGGAATGTACAAAGAGTAAGACAAGGTCTGGAGGCAGAAATGTGTGATCTCCCCTGGTCAAAAGCCTGGCAAAAGGAGGAGATGGTAGCTAATGATAACGAGACAAGGAGCTTCTTAAAATAAGTTCAGACCCAGAGTCTTGGTCCAGTCATGGATCATCAGAGTGGGAGGAAGACTTGGCAGAACCATGAAACCAACATTTTAGGAGAAAGATGTTTACATTTCAAAGCTTATGTTACAAGAAAGTTGTGATTTATGGACTAAATTCTGGATCATTGGATCATTTTTCATGCGACTGCATCAGTGATGCTTTTCTCCAAAATAAGTGCAGTAATTCATCACAAGGCAGCCCTGGATCAGGTGATCCTAGTGTTCCTAGTCAAATTTAAAATGTTGCCTTGAATGTAAATAGTCCAAATCCAGCATACGGCACAAGTCAGCTGAAAAGATGTCTGTTTTAAAAAACTCTTGCTCTCTTCTCAAGCAGCACCTTAATCCTTAGCTCCACGTTAAAATGTTGTAACTGGTTTCATTTGGGAGCAGAATGAGTGTGTGAAACGTGGAAGTTGAGATTAGATTTGTTTTGTGTTATAGTCTGTGTTTAGTTTGAGATTAAACTTCGTGAAAACAAACTTTGTCAGATTCAGAGAAAGCGTCTCTGTTGCAGAGACACGTGGCTGAAGGTTGGTCCTTTCCGTTTGGGGGTTGTTCATCCTGAAGATTAGCATCCATAGAGACACATAGTTTTCTTATGACATATTTAGAGAAACAAAGTTATTTTAAACTCCTGTAAAGAGATATAAAGTTCACAGACTTTAGTTTGCAGATGTTTCCTGTATGCAGTCTAATCATGGACTCTCTTTCTGCCATCTTTTCTCCTGCTTCTGTTGTCATCCTGAACTCCTCTTCCCTCATCATCCCCACAACAACTGTAAGACTTTATTGATGAAGAGCAGCTTACCTTCTTCCTCTGGAGGAGATGGTGGCTCCACTGGGATAGGCTCTGCATTTAGAATGGAGAATATTTGCAAAGAGACTACAATTACAAATATTAACAAGGTCAGACAACACATTACAATGTGATTTTGCACGTTGCCCGGACAGGAAAGATGAAGGGGGAAAGAGTGAAGAGAAGAACAGAATGGAAACACGCTGGATGTGTGAAAGAGTTGACCTGTAATGCCAAAAAGGGTAAAACAGAGATCCATTACAGATGAGGTGAACTGGAACCAGTCATTCCTACTTTTTTTCCATCTTTTCGTGTGGATAAAAAAGCTGTGGAGAAGTGGGAAAATTTATAGGTGAAAACTGCAGCTGGCAAGTGTGAGGTGAACCAGTTACCAGAGGGAAATCTGAGTATATGTGTTTGGTTTTTGTTTGTTTGTTCTGTGGTGGGAGAGAGGCAGGGAGGGAGGCTCGGGGTGAAGACCATGACAGTCGGTGTGGTTAACCTCAGGCTGGGTCACTCTCTGCAACACTGAGGTGTTTCACAAACTGCTTCACTAACATGTGGCTCCACAACCAGGAGCTTAATGGGAATAAAAACTTTCTTCAACAATGAATTTCAACTGAAAATCAAGAATTTACTTTAAAGGCAAGGTTGTTCTGCCAGCCATTCATCTTCTCATGCCTGTTCACTGTGTTGAAATGCAATCAGTTAGTGTGACTGAGTCAGACAGGCTATTATCCCACTCAATTTCAAAGGCATATTTATGAGTTGGATTTACAGTAAACCACTAATAACGGATCTTTACTTTGTGGCCTTTTACATGACTGTAACACCTCTCTTAGCATCTGCCAGGAAACCCCCATGCTATTTGTGGTCATAAGGCATTAGTTTTACTGCCGTTTGTCAGTCGTCAGCTGCATATGACTCCAGAATGTGAAAAAAAATGATTCAAATCAAGCAACTAAATTGTGCTTAAAGCAAGGCGCTTGGTGTTTAAAGCCTTATGTTCTTTAAACTGCTGCATTGCAGAAATGTTAAAGCATCTTGAAGTTTGTCACACGGTGCTAAATGAAAACCACTGACTTTTACCATTTTATTAAAAGAAATTATGTAATAAATCAACAAAAAGTGGAGCATAATTAGGCAGTAATGAGAAAAACGATCAACCTTATTCAGAATATGTAACAAATAAAACTCTGCAGTTGGATTCAGTCCCGTTGGGTAAATAGTTTACAGAACCACCTGTCGTCACAGTTACAGCTGCAAGTCTTTTGGCATGACCAGCTTGGCTAATAAAGACTGAAATCTATGCCAGTTCTTCTTTTCAAAAAACTCAAGCAGTGAACAGGAATTCTCAACTGTCTCCAAGATTCTCAGATTTAGGATTCTGCCGTTATTTTAATTATTTTTGCTCTGATCTATCGCCCTATTTACACATTTTTGTTGTGATTCAGCTGCAGGTTTACTCCAATGCATGGCGTCTCTTCATGAAAGCAGGTTTTGGACTAGAACTTTTTGGAAACACTCCCGCAGCGGAGAACAACGGCACTATGCTGTACTCTTTCACCTGTTCGGTTTATGATGTGGAGAACATGAACACTTTGTTCTTCAGAAACGGAGAAGCGGTGCCGTTTTCTAAACGAGCTAGAAGCTGGTGAGGTGGAAGCTGAAGTGGATGTTGACGTCATGCTAAAATCACAGCGCCATCTAGAGGCCTGGCATGAAAACTACAGCAGATTCAAGATTTCTATAAACATGGAACTTTTCCCTGATCAACATCTGAAATTACTGAACGTTTCTTGGCAGCGGTCTTATAAATGTAGCCTAAACCTTTGCATTGTAGCTCTGAATGTAAGGTTATTGTCTTATTAGTAGGTTAGCCGCCCGTTGACCTGCTGCTCTATGTGGGACTCCAGCTTTAGGTAGGTTTGCAGTTTTGCCATCCTCTTTCCATGCTCAAATGTTGGCTGGAACAGAGCTCTGTAAAAGCTCTTTTCCTTCAGCATCATGGTTCTGCTTGGTTCAAATGGTTTTCCATAACAACTGAACTCTAGTTGACGTGGTTTTCAAAAGTCGTGTGGACCCAGAACCAAGAAGTAGTGCATCGTGATCTATACATGACAATATAAAAACAATGGAGGACATGGAAACTATGTTAGCTGAACTTTCTGTTCATTGTCCTTACAAATGTTCAGTTGGATTACTGTAAAGAAGTCAGTGACAGATGTTCTTCTGTTGTAGCGTTTTCAGCCGACTCAGCACAGAACCCAGTCAAGTAGATGAAAAGGTTCTGGTTCCACACGACCGTCAGAGCCGAAGGCTTGAGAAAGATGTGTGGCCTTTGAAGAAAAGCTGGATTTAAGCTGAAATTAAATGACTTACAGATGGACTCTACTTACTAATTAGGTGGCTCTATTTATGTCTGAGGGGAATTTGATTTTATAGTGTTTTATTTATGGGTATCAGAGTTAAAGTGGGCTGAAAAAAACTGCATCCCGGATTTTAAAAATCTGTAAAAAAACAAAAAAAAAATGAAAGCAACCATTATTCCACTTTTATGCACCACTTTGTGTTGGTCTATCAACACAACATAATATGACTCTAATTGGGTGAGTTCTGAAAGCAATTGGTTACCCTAGATTTAATTTTGGGTTATTAGCCTAGAAGTGGGGTGAATAGAAATTCACCTCACAATTCTGAGCTACGTTGTGTTCATACATGTACAGTCACATACAGTTCCGGTAAAATACACTGAAGTTTGCGGTCGTAACATGACAGAATGTGGAAAACATGAAGGGCAGTGAATCATTTTGCAAGTCACTGGGTGTTGTGAAGCGCTTTGGGTTCTGATGGGGTTCTTTTAAATCAAAATATTGATGCAATCACAGCTATTTTCGGTGCTGGCACACCACAAACCTACAGTTTATTCTTCTTTTCACCACGCTGTTTATCCAACCAGTTCAGACTGAACCACAGCCTGTCCCTGTCCCCCCCTCACCCTCCTTCCCACACTCCTCCTCACTTGATGTATGGCTAAGATGGACACTGTAACAGAGGGAAAGCACACAGTCACGTTGGCATGAATAACACAAGTGATTGCCCGTACACGCTATCACATCAGGAATCTATCCAACCAAACCCAAATCAAGCTCTTTGGGAAAACTTCAAATCACATCAGCTAAACAAGTTGAGCAGATTTAACAATTTCTGGTGCTGAAACAAAGGAAATCATAGTGGTTGTTTATCTGGAAAAAGGCAGAGGTTTAATGAGAGACAGAGTGGAATTAGGCTGGAGTTTAATCGCTGGATGTTTCCTTGTGTCTCTTGAGGCTTCGGCTGAAAAAGAACCAAGTTGAAGAGTAAAAAATGTTAAACAAGAGGCTCATGAGGTAATGCTTTCTGATTTTATTGCCTGGTGAAGATAGCAGGTTAAACTGCTTTTGGTCTGTTACAGTAAACCACAAATTCTCTCCTAGAAACGAAATCAAACCAAGAAAATAACAGATTTAATACAAATCTTCTCCATGTGATTTCTGTGGGGTATATCAGTGGATAAAAAAACATAAATTAGTCATGCTAAGGATTTTCAAGTACAGAATGAGAAAAAATTTTGATTTTGACAAACTGTACAGCTTGGAGCCTAGAAATCTTTAAGTAATAAATCATGAAGAAATCATAAAAATACAACTCAAAATGTGTGGTTATTTGTTTTAGCTATGAACTTTGTTCATTTTAGAACATGTTTATATGGTCTTTTCTTGCTAGATGCTGAAGGAAATATTGTACTTTATCCAAATGGACAATTAAGTATTTAATTCGATCCTATCTTATAACCACATATGGATGATGACGTCTGGCTAGGAACCAAAGAGCGTCACTGCTATTGTTCTACACAGAAAATGTATTGTTTTGTCTGTAATTGGAATATGTGTGAATGTTTATTGTGTGAGCAGAAAAGGATGAAATGACGACTTTTACTTCCCCCAAAGGTCCCCCACACTGGTGCAGTAAATGAAGTTTGAGAAAACGAAGACTTTTGGAAAGAACAAGTGAGGAGACTACATGGTTTATTCCACAGCTACGAGAACAAACCTAATGTTTGTCCTGGGTGTTTATGCACAAATCAGCTATGATGATGATTACTTTTTTCTCAGTGTCTGAGTAAAACAAACAACAGATTGTATTTCAAGAGTTTGACTGATACAAACACTACAAATGTGTAGCATTAGCTTCCACAGTAGCAGGTCTTATGGCATTTGAATGATGTAATATTGAACAACTGCTTTACAGTATTTCTGGTAAACACTCAGGACTTTTTCTCAGCTCGCTAATATATAAAGTATTCTGTTGTTGGAGTAAAAATACTGGTGAGAATCGGAGCAGAACTTCCCAGGTCGACCTTATTGATGCTGGAGCTTTTGTCTATCAAATTATAGTTTTTGTCACAAGCAGCCATTAATTTCAGATGGCCTGGACTTTTAAAACACTGGGTATAGTACTGGTGTGTTAGATCTCAGGGTAGATGCTTTTCAGACATTCCTCCTTGTCTGCTGCTCCTAAATGGATAATTGTATATATAAATAATTGTCTTATAATAACCCAATCAAGATGGAGGCTTTTTTCTTGGGTAGTCATTGTGTTATGGAGCTTTAGCAGAGGTTCAAGCTGGAAGACTCCGCCCCCTCCGTTCACCCATTGACGTCATGCTCATCCCCGTCCTCAGCCTGGACCTCACCCTGCACGTTCAATCAGCAATCAGGCTCTTCATAAGAGGATCCACACCCAAACCGTCAGACGCTTCCCAGCTGCGTTCAATCCGTTCATCTGCACGTCTCAGCTCCTCCACAGCTTCGTGATTCCCCGTCCTTCGACCTCGCATCCTGCGTTGGTCCTTTCTTTTTCCCCTCAGACGCTCCCCGGATGCAAGAGATTTCTCCCGGCCCCAGCCTCGATCATTTCAAGCAGCTTCTCCCGCCTATCTCTCACCTGTCTAGAATTTCACTTACTCCACGATCCACCTCCGGAAAAACATAAGCCCTCCGGTCACCTTGTTTACTTTGACCCCTTTGGCCCGTGATGCACGACGGATTACCTCCCGCACAGTCGTGAGACAAGGTAGCTAACTGCGGAGCTCTACGTGGAGGGAACAGCCTGTTTAAAGATGCCACGTAAAGAAAAACGACAGAATCAAAAGGGAGGATCTGATGGAAGCAGCAAAAGGCTTCTTCCTTCGCCCGCCAAGCTTCTCTCACTTCCGCATGTCGTCATGGTCAGCACCTTTCCGGATTTCCCCCTCTACGCCCGTCTCAGGCTGTCGGGATGCTCCTCAGATGCAAGAGATTCCTCGATGATTTCAAACACGTGATCCCACTGTTTTCAACCCGCACCGTCGTCTTCACCTCAGCGCCTTCACACCAGTGCCACGCTAAGGATCAGCATGCCTACTATTTCCCTCTCCTGCATGGTCGCTGTCAGCCCGCTTAGCAACACCTCTCTGGTTTTCCCTCACTACGCCTGTTTCAGGCTACCAGGGTAAGACGTAGCATTCTCATGTCTCATTCGAGTCTCGCAATACTTCGTAACGCAGACACTTTTCATTAGTTTATCCCCTCCCGAACACTTTGGCCGTATATACATGCGCCACTCAGGTTCTAATGTTCAAGGACTTTTATCCGAACATTGACTTAGTTAAACCATCGTCACCTGTTTCTCCGAGGCGCCTTTAAACATAACATTGGTTCAGCAGGTGACCAGCTGTTGCGTAAGAGCTGCAAGGCGTATGTCAGAATCCAGTCTGCCTTGGAGGGATGTCTATCGTATGAATAGCAGATGCATGTGCACTCAACTGCGAGCAGTGCAGCCCATCTTTAACTGGTCGTTTGGTCACCGCAGTTATCTATCTGCTTCACATTAGTTATTCGTCGCTAGTCAGCGCAGTATTCTTTGTTGTCTGAGCTGTATTATAATTTATGCTACCCAGGCCCGGCAGCACGGGCGGACACTTCAGTTGTGTCCCAGCTGTTCTGCAAGCCCCGTATTTTACCTACATGGCCAACTCTTTTATATTCCTGCATCGATTTGGTACCGGAGTTTCCTCCATCTCCCTTATCGCGTTCTCTGCAACCTTGTTCTGCAATTAAAACAGTTTTTATGCGCTGTTAACATATCATCTATTTCAAACGCAACTTAAGCCCGGAGACGTTCACACCAGTCGCCAACGGCGTAGGAGCCGCTAGTATAACGTCAATACTTTGCGTAATTTAACCGACCGAGTAGAGTAGTGCCGCTGGATGCAGGTGATGTTAGCTTAGTTATGACTAATTTCAATACAACCCCTTAAGCTTGTTAACAAGACGCCCGTGACCATTGTCGTTGTGTATGTTCAGCTACGTTGATTAACTCTGCCTGTTGAAGATTTTAGGTTGTAATTTTGGAAAAACTCTGGCTCCATCATCTTCTCACGGATCCCAGGTTCTCCTGGCGGCCGAGTTAAATCACACAGAAAACGAGTGTAGACATCTCAGAATTAGAGTTTAATCCAAAGAAGACGCACATGAAATTACAACAGAACTGCAGAACAGAGACATGCATTAATTTACCTGAGTCAAATGGAAGAAGGAAGAAAGAAGCAAAGACGTGCTTAGACGTCTTTGGAGAATTACAAGAGCAAATCCGAGTAGTTACTGCTGTGTACAAAGTTTTATAGTAAAGGCGTATTCTAGACTTTTTATTCTAATAAGGCATAGCTTTGCTCATCCAACCAGGAGTTGTCTCCGATCCTCTTTAGAGTTAGACACTCCCTGCAATTTGTTTTCAAGATCAAGCTCAAACTGTCACCTTTATCTAAACAAGTGGGAGCAGAGCTTCTCCTCTACTGGCCTGGACTCCTGCTGTTTCAAGGCTTTTCACAGATCAGTGTGAAAGCTGGAACTTCTCCTGATGATTTCCCACACAAAGGGCAGTTCAAAAGATCTCTGCAAACAATCTACTTTATCTACAGGTAACATAAAGGTTAACAGGACAGAATAAGTTATTAATCTGAGAACTATAATTAGGCTTTCCAATAAAGACATGGCAAGTTTTTTACAATTGGCATATTTTAAATTTACTCCTTATCATGACCTAAACAGTCAATTCAATCAGCTAATCTTGTCTGGAGCAGGGGTTCGCGTCTCGGCTGGCCTTCTCATACTGCGGCATGAGGCATAAATTGTCATTCACCTAATTGTGGACTTTTACCCTGTTGCGATGCAATACGTGTAGTAGAGTGGCTTGCTAACGTAACATGAAGTCAACTAATAATTCCTCTTCAGTTCGGTTGAGTCTGTCCAGCGCTTCTGCTAATTATTAATCAGCCTTAAATTCTTGTTGACGAGGGCATTGTCCAATCATTTTCTAAAAAAAAAAAAAAAAAAAAAAAAAAAAAAAAATTTTGCTCGTGTCCATTCACTACTTATCAAAGCAACCTTAAATAGAACTGGTTTAGTCTCGATGCAAGACGTGGTGTTTTTTTTTTTTAAAGCATTCGATTTATAGGTATTTTCCACATGCGCAATGTATAGTGGTTGATGATTCATATTTCATTCCGGTAGCTCAGTTCAGAACAATCCAGAGGATTTAAATGGTCTGGCAGTCGCTATTCCAGCAGGTGATCCTTTTCGTAGCTCAAGTTTTAGGTTTTTCTTAGCTGAACTCTGGATATTCCTGGTCTACTTGCTTCGCCGCTATCAACCAAGCTGTTCCATATTCTGATGTGTCCTGTTCAAGTCCCATGGGTCGCTTCTCAGTTTTATCTCAAGATCTCCCAGAATCGGCAGATTATTTCCCAGGCCATCCTGCCACTTTCAGGCTATGTAGTCGGTTCTCTCACTTACCCCGCTCCCATACTCAAATGTGCTCTTTCCAGTCTCACTTCTGGGCCAATAGCCTTTAGACTCTTACCAGTCATTCTTGTGGGTCTGTCACTACGGCAACCAGCTCTTGCAGGTATCCTAAAGCTCTCAGCCATTCTAGTCTAAACTCCCAACCCCATTGCCAGGTCCGTGAAGTTCA
The DNA here is from genome assembly GCF_051168715.1 of Poecilia mexicana. Classification (NCBI taxonomy): domain Eukaryota; kingdom Metazoa; phylum Chordata; class Actinopteri; order Cyprinodontiformes; family Poeciliidae; genus Poecilia; species Poecilia mexicana. Next base: position 22,423,917 of record NW_028263384.1, on the reverse strand, counting down.
TTCGAGTGGCACATCTCTACACGTCAAAGCTTTTTGATGAGTTTAGATAGTATTTTCTTTCTATTTTTCATTTTAAATTCAGTCCGTCGGGCATGGCCCTTTTTTTGGGGGGGGGATCTCCTATGTAGTTGGTTCAGCTTCACCTTCATTTCAGCAGCTCGAGTTTCCAGCTTTTTACGAAATTGTTCCACAGCCATAACCCGTTTCCTGAGGGGCTAACTCCGCAAGCAATCCCTAATTGTCGCTCTCATCAGTCGTGGGTTACTATAAAGCTGAACCTTCACCAGTCCGTTTCATGTCATCAACCGACTTTAATCTTATCTGTTTTTCACCCATGATCATTTTGACTGTTGTTGATGAGCTGTCTCCACCTCTGCCCAGTTCAGTTCAGCCGTTAGACGGCATCGCTCATTTCATGTTTAATCTCAGGTCTCGCTCTGTAATTTATTAGCGAGGGCTCCCTCAGTGCCTAGGTGAGCACTGCACATTTCGCTGGTGGTGGTTGGTCTTTTCTTGCCTAAGCAAGCATTCTTATCCAGTGATTTGTACCATTTTCCTTCTCACGCCTCCATGCTCCCACCTACATGTCGCATCACAAGCACACTCCTTCTACCGCATTCTAAGTCTTGAGTCTCTTTATCATCTCACTGATTACTTCCCCTCTTGACTTTTCCTTCTCTCTCCATTGCTAACTCTTTTTCTGTTTTTTGGCTTTTCCTCTGTCCCTGCTGCTGGCCCACGTCCCAGCGTCTCCTGTCCCTGCTGCTGGCCCACGTCCCAGCGTCTCCTGTCCCTGCTGCTGGCCCATGTCCCAGCGTCTCCTGTCCCTGCTGCTGGCCCACGTCCCAGCGTCTCCTGTCCCTGCTGCTGGCCCACGTCCCAGCGTCTCCTGTCCCTGCTGCTGGCCCACGTCCCAGCGTCTCCTGTCCCTGCTGCTGGCCCACGTCCCAGCGTCTCCTGTCCCTGCTGCTGGCCCACGTCCCAGCGTCTCCTGTCCCTGCTGCTGGCCCACGTCCCAGCGTCTCCTGTCCCTGCTGCTGGCCCACGTCCCAGCGTCTCCTGTCCCTGCTGCTGGCCCACGTCCCAGCGTCTCCTGTCCCTGCTGCTGGCCCACGTCCCAGCGTTTCCTGTCCCTGCTGCTGGCCCATGTCCCAGCGTCTCCTGCCCTTGCTGCTGGCCCATGTCCCAGCGTCTCCTGCCCTTGCTGCTGGCCCATGTCCCAGCGTCTCCTGCCCTTGCTGCTGGCCCATGTCCCAGCGTCTCCTGTCCCTGCTGCTGGCCCATGTCCCAGCGTTCTCTGCCCCTGCTGCTGGCCCATGTCCCAGCGTTCTCTGCCCCTGCTGCTGGCCCATGTCCCAGCGTCTCCTGCCCCTGCTGCTGGCCCATGTCCCAGCGTCTCCTGCCCCTGCTGCTGGCCCATGTCCCAGCGTCTCCTGCCCCTGCTGCTGGCCCATGTCCCAGCGTTCTCTGCCCCTGCTGCTGGCCCATGTCCCAGCGTTCTCTGCCCCTGCTGCTGGCCCATGTCCCAGCCTTTCTCTCAATGTTGGCCCATGTCTCAGTTGGTTTTCTTTTCCCTCATACTTTTCAGTGTTGGCTCCCTTACAGTGGGCACCTATCCCCCATCATTCTCCAGGTGATGTCATCTAGCTGATCCTATCCCCAGCCTGGCTCCACACCTTCAACTATCTTCACTCTCACGCCTCGTATTATTTCGGCCCCTTCTCTGAGCAGGCCTTCATTCTTCAGCTGTGCATCATGATCTCATGAAAACCCCTCTATCAAATTGGATTACTCCTGCCAGCTTCTCTCCTTCTGGTCTTCTGCAATCCGTTAGTCTACAACCGTATTGTACTTTTCTCCCTGCATTCTCAAGTCAGCACACGAGTTTTAGGTCCCACCTTTCCTCGGGCCTCGGCCCCGGCCTCGGCCCCTTTTTGGGGGGAGAGCATCCCTAATCAGTTATCGGGATGTTCATCGAGTTCACATCAAATCTCAGCTCAAATCAGCTGCCGGGGCCCGAGCGCCAAAGAACTGTTATTCATTGCTGTCATTAAATCTTTTAATTGTTTCTTGTTCTCGTCTGAGTCTGTCCAGATTGAAATGGAGCTTTAGCAGAGGTTCAAGCTGGAAGACTCCGCCCCCTCCGTTCACCCATTGACGTCATGCTCATCCCCGTCCTCAGCCTGGACCTCACCCTGCACGTTCAATCAGCAATCAGGCTCTTCATAAGAGGATCCACACCCAAACCGTCAGACGCTTCCCAGCTGCGTTCAACCCACCACCTCCCCATCTCCACCCTCATCCTTCGGTTCTCCAGGATGGAACCCTTCCTGACCACCACCACCAGTGTCGGGCCCCGGGGGAGAGCATCCCTAATCAGTTATCGGGATGTTCATCGAGTTCACATCAAATCTCAGCTCAAATCAGCTGCCGGGGCCCGAGCGCCAAAGAACTGTTATTCATTGCTGTCATTAAATCTTTTAATTGTTTCTTGTTCTCGTCTGAGTCTGTCCAGATTGAAATGCTCTGATGTCCATGTTCATCCAACCTTTTGACTGTGTTTTTATTACACATTTCTTGACTTGGCACATGAAACTTAATGTAGGTATTATGAGCGACAAACCTGGATGAAATTAAATAGTAAATGTTGCAAAGATCTAGTATGTATGACAATGAAAGCTGCCTGCTGTCAAATAATCACACCAATAGTTTATATCATGGGAGAAAGGCTAAACCGTCTTGGTTAGTTCATTTTTCTCACCTGGTTTTGGATCTATGAAGGTTCCTCTGTCTTGTTTTGAACCTAAAAAACAATGGAGTCACAATTACAAAAAACCTGAGCTGCTTTTATTTTAAATAGTGGATTCTGAGGATTTTAAGACATTATATTTTCATTTGTTAAGCTGATCCAACTGGCTGCAGGTAATCATTCAGTCCTGCTTCCTTTCTATTGGCTGTTTAGCTTCTACTGCCAAACATTGCTAACATTAACTTCACAATCAAATATGAAATCATGCTGTCACTACAACAGACGACACCAACAACGTCAGAATGAACATGCATTTCTGAGGAGTCAGTGTGTTTCTATAATCTCCTCACCTGGTCTCGGTTCTACAGGAGCCGCTCGGTCCTGTTTGGAACCTAAAAACCAACAGATGTATTCAGAACAGAGGTAGAATGTCTTGGTGCACCACTCCAATATTACCACTGGGCCCCATCTGGACCCTTTTGTAGCTGATGGAACCACTATGCTTAATGTAGATTTGGAAGTTGCATTGCACCAGCTGCTGCTGGGTTGAGACCCTCTGACTAGTGAGACACCGACAGCCTCCCAGGCGGTCACAGGGATGTGCAGACAGGACATGTGGTATTATTTAGGGGTTGTGTGGCAGGGACTGTCCTCCAACTCTGACATTCCTTACAGTACAAACTCTGTTGCTTAACTTTGCATCATGGATTTTCTACCCGGCTTGTTTAGACCGCAGCCTGGAGAGTTGAGCAATTTTCCTAGGTTGAGCCTACAACTAGATCCCTTTGTCCTCTCTTTAGAAACTTAAAATGCAATACTGTTAGGGATTCATATATCATCATAAAATGAAGAATAGAATCATGACGACCAAGGAACATGGCCGACAGGTCAGAGAGAAAGTTGTGGAGAAGTTTAAAGCAGAGTTTTAAAACAAAATGGCTTCAGAGTTCAATCCATCATCTGGACATGGAGAGAGGATGGATCAACCTGGCAACACACAGAGGTCCATCTACCCAGACAGGGCAAGCAATAAAAGTAATCATTGCAAAAGCAGCCAAGAGGCCCAAGGTAGCAAAGGAAGAGAAGCAAAGATCCACAACTCAGGCCGGAGGATCTGTTGCCATGACAACTACAAGTCAAACACTCTAGAAATATGTTGAAAAAGTGCAGTAAAAATGTCCCACAGTGGAGTTTGCCACAATCCATGCAGCGAACACAGCAGGCATGTGCATGGCGACAAAGGGTGGTGGCACCATCATGCTGTGGGAATACCTTTGTTTACCAGAGACAGGGAGGCTGATCAAAGTTTATAGAAATGTGGTTGGAACTAAATGTTAAATGGACTGAATTTAGATTCACTTTTCTAATCACAGGTCACTTGGGGTTAAGTGCCTTCCTCTGGGGCATGACAATGTGTGACAGGAATCAAACCCGTACTGTGAGCTGGAGACTGCAAGATAAGCTCTCCTCTCACTGAGCCACAGTCAGGGCCAGAATAAAGCGGAAATCCTGTTAGAGTCTACAGAAAAATACCTCCATGTGTTAGAATGGTCCAGTCAAAGTCCAGACACTGAATCCAGTACATATTAGGATATAAAATTTATATCCTGTGTAGTTCAGCTGGTAGAACGCCATGTGCAGAGGTTGAAGTCGTCGACGCGGGCCATTTGCTACATGTCCCCCCCTCCTCTGTCCTCCTTATTTTCTGTCCAATTACTTTTAAATAAATGACACCAGTGCTTCAAAAAACTTTATATCTCACAGTCTGTAAAAAAACACACATTGAAGTTTGTGGTTGTAGCGTGACAATGAAGAAAAGTGATCAGCAGCAAGGCATTTCAAAGTGCTTTACATAATTAAAATAAAAACAGCATGTGAGAGTTTAAAAAAAAAACTGTCCAGTAAACGGTCCAGATCTCCAGAGTCCTGCTGATGACCTTGTTGTTTGACTCAGATACATCTAAAAGTTGCAGGACACTGCTCCTCCAGTCTGGGTTTGAGGATGATAAGATTCCTTAAAGTATTAAATTCAGAGTTTACCCACCTTGGCATCGGGGTTTTTTATTGACGACAGAAGACCCACTGATTGGTCGCCCATTGGGCGTGACGCACCAGCAGTATCCGGTGTAGCTGTGGCACTGAACCTATAACAGTATGCTTTCAAGTGTTACTCTCTGGCAAAGTCCAAACAACAAATGGCTTCTCTGGGTAAATGTTTTGGCTTTAATTAGGAATTTAAGCTTAATTTATGCAATGTAGCTCATTACCTCGCTGTAAGTGCCGTCAGGGTTGCATACGGGAACAAAGGCCTGCTTCTTGGCTTGTTGCTCTGTGTACTTCTTCTCTGCAACACATCTGGATGTTTCTGAGGAGAACACAAATCACAACAGTCACTAAACATCAGAGACGGCCATAATTCAGCCCACAGCGTAGCTTTTTATTTATTTATTTTTTTCAAATACTCCACAACTATGAAACCAACATACTTAAAGAGTCAGAGGGAGATGCTGAATCTTGGAGATCATGAAAGAAAAACAGAAACAACATCAGGGGAGGGAGGAGACACAGGAGGGGGAAGTGGTTCAAGACATTTCGGAAGCTGCAGATGTTTGTGCGGCTGGGAGCCGAAGCAGGAACACGAGTCTTATTGGGAATGAGTCCGGAAAACCTGGTGGTAAAGCCATTACCAGGGGAAGCAGCTCTTTTTGATCCAGCCAAATATTCCAGCCACCCTAAAAAAAGGGCTGATGCACGAGGAAAACCAAACCCGTCCTTTAACGTCTGCATTACTATCGCCTTAAAGTTCAACCATCTGGATTACAGCGCTCCTCAGTAGAAAATGCGGGTCGGGAACTTTTCACCTGTGCACACCTTGAGTTTTCACATGTTGCAGTCGGGGCTGAGGCTCATCCTGTCATTCCTCAGGTGCCTCAGCTTACCTGGCCAACAGCACCAGCTGTGCAAACACTCAGGAAAATGTGGAGCAGCGATGAGTTTGATGGTAACTTGTTGTGACACATCAGCAGCCTGCCAAGCAGTGCCTCTCTGGCTGACAGCTTCAAATCTCATTAAACAATGACTCACAGTAAGTTAGAAAACATTCACCACTCGGGTCAGCAGGGTGAAAGTTGCTGGCACACATTTGAGCGTCCACTAGACACTTGCTGGTGCTGGTGTTTCTCCGTCTGGAGGGTGGCCACGTGTTTCAGCGACACCGATGGGAGATGCAGGATGTTCCGGATGGAGGGAGCGCAGTGAGCTCAGGAGCTCTAAAGTTAGCTGCAGTGGAAAATCTAAAAATCCGTCGTCCTCCGAGGCGAAAATGTCTGGAAAAAATGACGGGACACTTGCATCGTCTGAGCGCGGTGATAGGAAACAAATGTGGTGCCACTCTCACCATCCTTGAACACAATACCATCCCTGTGCTTTCAAAGCAGACCGGCCCTCTGGTTTATTTCTGCAGCCGACCCGCTCTCTGTCGCCGGGCCTTTCAGTCCAGAGGCAGGGGGAGAGATGAGGGAGGTAATGCTACTGATGCATGCATAACCAATTTCATGGACTCTTGTCTTTTCAGCTTCCTAGTTGGAAGCCCCTATTTTGCGTAGCGTCACTGTCAGCTACGTCCAGATGTCTGCTCAGAAAGACTGCCATGGAAACCCACCATGGGTACAAAATCGTTGAGCGGTTTTCCATCATACCACACTTTTTTAAAGCAAATCTTTTCAGTTGCATTCTCTGCATTAGTGTTCTAGCATGATAAGAAAGGGGCATTGTCTCCAGTCTGTAGAGCGATGAACTGGTATATGAAGCTGGTGAGAGGGTGGAGGGGTGGGGGGCGAAGCGTCGGCTTCCTCCTTCCAACAAGTCTATGAGCTGCTTGACGCTCTCTGGCTTTTCATCCCTCACTAATAGGTGTGTTAAATTCTCAAGTTTCTCGTATTTTTTCACGGAACAAAATACTACCTGGTTTTAAATTGTTGTTTTACTGAAAATCTTGTGTTTGTTCACATTTATATTCAGCTTTCCTGAGTCTGATTTCTAGACGCCCCTTCAGTCTTCTGGAGAAGTGATAATAGATCACTTCTCCAGAAGTGATCTATTATCACTTCTCCATCTGTGGATCGATACTAAACTTTATTCAGCAGTGAAGTGTATCATCACAAGATAATGGCTAGCTTCTGCAGAGAAGTCTGTTTGGATGTCAGAGCTAAGAGTGGTGGGACTGTGATGTGATGCTTCACTGACTTCTTTTATGAGTTCATAATTATAATTTTCAGCCATTTTTAACTTCCTGATTTTCTGCTTCTGGCTTCTTCTGGTGCAGAATTATGACACACATCTCACATCAGTGATCCAAACTTTTGATTAAACACAACATGACCGTGCAGACTGCAATCAGATACGGATCCGAATTAGTTCCACATATAGAAGTGGGATAAATCAGATATTTTGGGGGTTAAAAGATCAGAATCGGGTCATTCAGACGGCAATGAAAGTAAAGTACATGGGTCACATATGGGCAAAATAATCAGATTTGGGTTGGATTCGACCCGAACAGCCTCAGTGTTGGTTTATTCCAGTAAATAAACTAAAGTTTGTGGTTGTCACATGACAAAACACTGAAAGGTTTGAGGGGAATGAAGCACAGAGCTTAACATCACTTTGACCAGTGAGTCTTGGCAGACTATGACGGAGCTGAAATCATTCAAACCAGTAAATAAGTTTCAAATAAATCAAATCATTTTATGTTTATTGTATTAGGAAACAAAACTTAAAACCTTGGATCCATTCAGACAGCCCCCCACTCCCCACCCTTTTATTTTTCTGAGTGCTCCTCCATCTCAAAGATTTAATTATACTGAAGTGGCTTCTAACGCAAACCTTCCAGACCCCCCCGCCCTCCCAGGCAGTGCTGAAGCGTGACTCGTGACCTGACCTTTGCACGGCCCTCGGCTGACCTCCAGCTGGGGGTCGCGGCACTTGGCTCGGAGGAACTCGCAGCGAGATGTGAAGGTCCGGCCGTCAGAGGCACACAGGGGCTTCCGAGGCGCTCTGGTGCATTCCATGTTGCATTCCTTATCCTGATCCACCCGCAGAAACTGCAAAAGTAACAAAGGAGCTTATAAGCAGGAAACATTGGACAAGCGGTTTTCTTCTGGGAGGCAGTGATCTCTGAATCATTACAGTTTGCAACAAAGACTGAGAATTTTATGGGATTCAGTTAGGAGATGATGTCCTGTTCAAATATGTTACAAATAACTTTCCAGCAATAAATAGGAACTTCTAGTGGAATTTCTATTTCCACTAACAGATTATTTCACAAGATATTTTTCCCATCTCAAAGTGGATCTAATACTTTTACATCAATATTAAGGAATTTAAAACCATCTTCTATTTCTTGTGGAAAAGTTACTTGTGTTAGCTTTGTCTTATTTCTAGTCTTGTAAAATATTTACACTAGAAAATAAAATAAAAAATAGTAAGATTTTGTGTTTGTGCAGTGCATAACATATGATTTTCACATTTTGTATTTATTCAGTTCACTTAAGTAAGGCACTGATGATATTTTAATTTATTGTGATGCACGTGCAGCTGCTTTCAGGACAGAAGTCCTTGGAGGACGTCGTGCAAACTGTCCATCAGTCTTGTGAGAGGAAAACAAAGCATAGCATTTGCTTCTTAAGACACAAAGAAGCAGAAACGAATCAGTGCAAACTAAAGTCAACAAATGTGGCTGAGGTTTACTTTTCTTCGTGGTCCTGCAGAAGACTTGACAGACACATCCGCTTGTCTTTGTCTGTGCAAACACCTGCACAGGTATTCACCTGGCCTCACTGCTAAAGACGTCCTGCTCAGCCATGAAAAGAGAAACAAGGACAGAACGCGTCGGATCACCTGAGTCAATGCCACCATTGTGTCTGCAGCAGCAGCAGCCTGAAACCCCCAGAGATAGTGTGTGTGTGGGGGGTGGCAACAAGCTGTGACTGCTACAATAAATAAAAGACTGAATGCAGAACGCATCGCTCAGCTTTTCATCCAGTTTTTGTGCGATGCTTTTACTTTGGGAGGCATAATGAACTGGGTAAGGTGGAAAAATCCAACTCCACGCCCGTTCCAACACAGGTGCAGTCACATTCAGAGATAAAGACGGGAACTTTCTGTTTCCTCCTGTTGAGACACTTCTCCTCTTTTGTGCTGAGAAATGCTCAAAGTCTTCCTCCATCACTTCCCAAAAGCTTTCCCTGTCTTTCCCGTCACCGATCCGAGGCGTGAACCAGACAAAAACTGGAAATCACAATCAGAGAAGACATTGTTCCAGGAAGAGGGCGGTCGGGATCATCAGCAATAAAAAGAAAATTTGTAGCGTCTGACATTTTACAAATGAAGGGAGAGCTGAGAATTGGTGGCAGCAACCCCCACCCACCCCTCTCATGAAGACAGGTATGGCTGCAGGGCTGCATGCACCTGGGAGAGGGCAGGTAGGGGGGGGTGGATTTGCCCTGGGCCTCAGTGGGAGTGGTGGGGGGTCCCACAGCCCACTCTGTCAGCCCAGCTCATAAATCTTTGTGTGGGGAGATCAGAGTGGAAAGGCCCGTTCAGACACATCGGAGGAGAAGCCACGAGGGATTTGTGCTGAAACACATAAAAAAGTCACATTTTATGAGGCGATGCATATCAGCTTTAAATATGTTTTACAAAGACAAAGCATCACAGAGCGCTCTGATATCACAGGTGTGCACTGATGTCTCTTTTAGATCCTGAACCTAAAGGAAGGAGCAGTTTGGTGTTTCTGGCTTGTAGAATCTATGATGAATGATGAGATTGAACTATGAAGCTAACGGCTTCCCACAAAGAAATCTAAACCGTGAAAAATCACAGGTCAGAGCGGCTGAAAAACTCAGCAGCTGATTCTGGTGGTCCAACTGGGATTTTGGATGATCCATCTCCCAGCATCCAAACACGTCTCATCATTTGGTGAACTACTGCTGAACTTTGATGCTTAAATATGAATATGAAATACTGCACTGTTGTCCTGTTTCAAAGGCTATAGAAGAAATATATAGTTTCTTCTGGTAACAATGTGGAAAAAGCCGTACATCTTTTAATGCATTAAAATAATTTTAAATAGTAAAATTTAGAAAAATCCAACCTTTAAATTGAGTAAATTTATACAAAGACAAAAAGATATATATGATGGTAAGAAATAAATCACCAGAAATGCAATTATCCTCAAAATAAATTTAAATTAAAAATGTTATTCATTTGTTTTTACAGCAATAATTAATACATATGTTCCTGTTTTGCTGGTCCATAAATATGGTTTTTTGCATCCTTTGCTCTGAGCCACTGATCAAAAAGGGAAAGATAAGAAACTGAGTGGAACAAACCATACTGTTCGATCAACCTGTTCCTCATCTCACCTGTGGGGGCGCTGCACCAAAAACCACTGAAGGAAACAACATGAAAACCTCAGAAGAAGACACTGAGCGCAATCTCATTCCTCACGAAATGCAAACAAAAATTAAATGGCGTTATATTTTAGAAGTGGCAATATTTCTCTTTTTCTTTGCTAAAAAATGAAAAAAGAAAACACGAGCCATTTCTCATATTAGCGCTAGATTAGCACTTTTTTTTGGTTGCATTTACCCAGAATCCCCTGCACTTTAGGCCACTTTCTGCTTTTGGAGCGTCTACCGTCACATCTGTATTTAAACTGCACCAGAGTTCATTTCAGCCGAACCCAGAGGTTTGCAGGCAGAGCACAGTTTGCTGTTTTGGTCTGTCATTCACACCTCAGCAAACAAAGGTAGGTAAACAGACTGGAGTCTGATTAAGGAGACTAAACAAAGCTAATGTGAATGCACCCTAAGTCCCCTAGCTGTGATTTGATCCATAGTCTCATTTTCCGTCCCGATGGTTCTCCGTTTCCTCTTCTCATGACTTTTCAAACTGTTCCTCTCATTCTCCAGCCTCTTCATCTCTCTCACTTCCCGTTCATTCTATGGTGTCTTTTGCAAAGGCACTGGTAGCCACTCTGTGTGTGTGTGTGTGTGTGTGTGTGTTTGACCAAAAGGCTTGCGTTGGCCTTCCAGCTCTTAGCGCAGCAGCAACAGGCCCCCCAGCAGCCAGCAGACTGACAACCCTAACTGAGTCTTTCAGCAGCTCAGCATCCTGCTAAATGGTCACTATACAAGGCACAGCAGAGCGCAAAACGCCTGCAGGTTTACCATAAAGCTTCGAGATCACAGCCTGGGAAAACACAGCAAGCCGTGAAATCAGCCAACCACGAAATCCGCCACCCAGATTTACCATCAGATTTCCTGCTAACAGCCTCCATGATGGAGTGGGACAACGCGAAGGACATGAGAATGAGTCGGAACAAGAAGCTTTAGAGGGTAACAGTACGGAGAAGCTCCTTCTGCTGCAGTTTCTGACCAACATGTTTCCTTCCAGCCAGTTCACCTCATTGCTGTGCGCTGCAGCACGACGATGAATGGCCTCTGTTTCTGCACACTGCACAAGCTTCCACCCTGATTCATCAGAAAACCACTCCATACAAGACAGGACACATATTGAGACTCAAATCTGCCCAAATCCTTTTCTTGTCTACTTCCAGACAGCTGCTTCTCATATTCTCTCTTTTTTCGCTCTTTCTTTTCAGTTTTTCTTTCTTTGTGTGATCTCACTTGGAAGATGCTGTTTGCATCTGCTCAAAGAACAGATGAGGCTGGCCAGGGAACAACAGACGGCTGAAAGACGGCGAGACGTGCAAAGTGCGAGGGAATTTTTTTTTCCTCCCAAATCAGCCGGCATACAAATCAAATCCTATTACCTCCCCCCGACTCTGTGGTATTGTGGAGCTGAATGGCGTACAGCAGAGGCAAGCCTCCAGCGGAGAGCCCTTTGTGAGCCGATGAGGGCCCCGTGGGCTGGGAGGCCCCCCACTTCCAGCCCCTGAAGAAGCCCCTCACACTCCGGCCCTGCAGGGCCAGCGGGAGCCCTGGCCCAGAGCTGCAGCTAATGTGCTAAATGGCCTTAGCAGGGGTTTCCCACATCGATGCAAGGAAGGGGAATCATTAGTTTCCAGCGTGGTGGAAAGGGAAGAAAGTGTCAGCCTATAAGCAGCCTTTTATAACGACCAGAAAAAGATGTTTGAAGAAAGAAGAGTTATTGTGAGCAGACGTTGATGGAGGAACGAGGACAAAGAGAACGTCTCTTTGCACAGGTGGGAGGCGTTCTGGAGGCACAATGGCTGCTGAACCCATATGGAGCTTTGAAACAGACGTCCCTCATATGTTACACCATTTGTAAAGTTGGTAGAAAAACAACAGATAGTTTAGTTTTTTTCCAAGTTTTTAGAGAGTTTCTTTTCATATGCTGTGAGAAATTTAAATGGTTATTGATTGGGGTTTTAAGATTGATGTATGTTAGGGTTTTTTCCCTTTTATCTTGTTTTTATTCTTATTTTGAACGTGTCCATTGAGAAGCACTCTGAATCTCGTGCTGTCGGCTGAATGACAGTAAAAGTTTTGTGATTTTGAAAAAGTATAAAATTTTAGTCTTCTACTGAATAAATTAAGTGTGGATTCAGAATTTGTCTTAAGAGCAACTATTAGGTGGCATCTCCACCAATCTGACATTCATGGAAAAGTGGCAAAAGGAAAGTCATTTGTAAAGAACATCTGAAGTGTGGTAGAAAACTAACACTGCACATCAGTCTGAACACCACGGTAGTGGCTGCAACATACTGTGGGGAAGCTGATCAGAGTTCATGGGAAGATGGATGGCGTTCAGTAAAGGAAAATCCAAATATGGTCATATTCAATAAATTAGAATATATGTCCAGGTGAGTCTTGTTTGTCAGATGATTAAAAGTAACATTTTAATCTTAAATGTTGTATTTTCATTAGTTAGCTGTAAATAATCATGATTAAGAGGATTTAAGGATTAAGACATCAATTTTAGTTTAATTAATCTACATAATGTGTCTCAATTTCTTGATGGAGTTACAGAAATTAATGAACTTTTCAATAATATTGTTATTTTTTGAATTTATCTGTAGAAAACTTGTTAATGGCAGAAGAAGACCGTAGACATAGGCAGAAGTCCAACACTAACCATACAGTGGAACAGTTTAAATCAAAGCATATTCATCTGTTGAAATGGCCTAGTCAAAGCTTAGACCAACATCCAATTGAGAGTATCTGGCAATAAGGCTTGACAACTGATATTCTGTGAAAGGGTGAAGTATGTTGTGAGGATGAACTAGCAATTTTGAGGTTTGAGATAAACCTCGTAATTTTTAGCTTTAAGTGCTGGGAAACGTGTCTTTGATAAGTTACTGAATCATTGAGGTTGAAAAGGAATATTTTTCAAATTAATTGGTAAAACCTGAGAACCATGTATCATCTTGATGTAGTTTGTCACATAAATCCCCCCAAAATACACCAAAGGATGTGGTTGTGACGTGACAAAACGTGGAAAAGTTTCTGAGGTATGAATAATTTTCCAAGTCACAACATATCATATTGAAATTTTCTTTCTTTTTTTTCTTCTTTTTTATGTGTGTCCTTCTTTTCACACATCCTTGAAAACTCCCATTTCCCCCTGGAAGAAAAAATCTGTCACATGAATAATCCTGGAAAATATCCCACAAAATTAGCAAATTACTCAGCCGTTAGCATGAAACCAGGACTGGAACAATGAGTCGGATGTCGGTCTGCTGCTGCACACAGATATGAGTCCAACACGCAAATCAACAGGGATGCTTCTCATTCTTGCAGCTCTCCCAACAGACTGTTGGATGTGATATGATGTGAAATCACACCACAAACACATCTGTTCCCGGGCAACCACTTTATGACCTGAAAATCCTCTGATTCCATTTTTGGAGCAGGAATCACGACACCCACTCACTGAGCAGATTTAGTGTGAGTGGATGTGTAAATTTTGGAGGAACGTTGGCTTGGTGAAACAATTCCTCCCACATTCCTCCGCTTCAGCGCGCTGCCGCAGAGAGAGGATTTCAACCTTTTCACTCACAGGTTAATAACTCTTGGACATCTTAACGCAAACCGTAAATAATGTTCCCGGGGAGGCGGCTGCCACATCAGCCGGCCCGGCGGTGAGGGGGGATGACCGAGCACATTCCTCTCCCTGCTAATCCTTCTTTGGCACTGTACCTGAACCTGATCAGGCCAATGAAATCCCACCTCCTCTCAAAATGCTGTTTTTTTTTAGCAGTTGATGGAAAAACTGATCAGGCTGTTGAAGTCCTGCGGCTGTAAACAATGCCATGTGCACCGGCTGCTCAGGCCTGTCGATCTGTGCTTCTGCTGCACATGTGCACATCAAAAGCATCAAACCCTCCTGAGTGTGGAAGTTTTTTTTTTGCCAATGTTTAAGGCAAGTGTTGCCTATTTTTCTTTTTATAAAGTTGTTCTTTCTAACAAGACTGTAACTCTGTTAGTTTGACAGCAGTGGTGGTTCTAACAGGAACGGTGCCCCGGGCAAGCCCATCTTTATGCCCCCCCTAACCAATTAAAATGCATGCAATTATAAGTAATAACAACTCCAGCAGAGTTAATACTCCAGGTAACCTACTCTCCCAGTATTCAGCAACAAGCAGGGGAAACTTACTCCACCGGATATGTGTAACAGCTGACAAATATGTCATTTTCTAGTTCATGGCGCCCCTGTCCTTTCTGCTGCCTTGGGCAACTACCCATAAGGCCCAAACTAAAAATCGCCACTGCTGGCAAGACCTTTTGCTGACAAATAGTTTTTATTCTTCATTGGCTTCATGGAATATTAAATAAAATGACAGTCAGAAGCAGTTTTTAATCTAGTTAATATGGCTCTCCACACAAGGTGTCACAGCTGATGGGGCGACAGAGACAAATCATCATTGTCTGCACCCTGACCAAGTTTGTCTGGGTATTGTATAGTGTAGGTAAAGTAAGAAACTGGAATTTGAATAACAGCTTCAATTCAGATAAATTAAAGGGCTGTTACGTATTTCTCGAGGGAATCTGGACTAAATGTGATCACCTCTTGTTCAAAATCTGAAATAACCGAACTAGTCAAATCTAATGAGAAATATTCTTAACTGAGCAGATATTATTTAAAACAACATTTGAGAAAAATCAAGCTAAAATTTGCTTGGGATCTTTATTTTCCTCCATAGGATCAGCATTTTGTAGCACTTTGCAGCATTTTGTAGCATTTTGCAACGTTTTGCAGCGTTTTGTTGATGGAGTGTGTTTGGTTCTGCAGAGAGAAGACGTCCAGAAGCAGGTGCTCATCCTATTCATAATCTGCCACTGCTGATTGCTATGCAAGATGAAAGACTGCCATTGTTTGGTTTTAAACATGCACCAAACATAAAATTAGGGTGCATTTCTGAACAACTATTATGTCTTACAGTTCTTTTTAACATAATTCAACATCATAGCATGTTGAGAATATCAAGAGGAAACCAGAACAACCATTTATCAAAGATAGGTTATTGCTTATTTTGGGTGTGTTTGCTGAAGAAGGCAATTTGAGACACTTTTATTAATTTGGTAGTTAATCTGTTTTGTTTTTCAAACACATTGCTATTCTGGAGCTGAATTTTCACTGAGCCATGTCAAACATGTGCCATATTTTTTGCAAAAAATGTTTTAATGCTTAGAGTTTTATCTTCTGGTAAAACATCATATATATCATGACATACATGTGATTTTAAATAAATTACAAAATAGTTGAAAGTTTATTTATTTCAGTGTTTCAGTTAAAAAAAATGAAATTTATGCATTGTACAGATTCATTAAACTCATTGTGACATGTTTTAAGTTTTACTATGTAAACCTCAAAATTCTGTTCATCAGAAAATGTGATTACATAAGTCTAATAAAGGGAGGATTTATATAAAAGTATTAAATTATTTCCACGCTTACTTATTCATGTGGAGGACTGCAGACTTTAGAGTTGTCCAGCAGACTGCCCCTCTGTGTAAGCCACAAAAGGTCAATGCTAAAGAAGCTGGTGGTTTAGAGAGTATCCAAATAATAAAAAGTTTAGTGGAGGGAAAACATGGTGGCAAAAGGTGCATAAGCAACACCAGTTGCTGAAATTGTGAACTAAAAAGGTCAATTTTAATTCACAATTAAAATGGGCGTTGACTGCAGATGGAGAAGAAGCTTGAAAAACTTCCACACAAGACGTCCGTGTCAGAGATGGTTTAGAGGGTTATGTCATCTGCTGCTGTCGGTCCACTGGGTTTTATCGAGAACAGAGTCAGCGCAGACATCTCTCCGGACATTTTAGAGAACTTCATGTGAACAGTTACTGAAAAGCTGGAGAGGTTGAACCTGGTGCCGATCTGCGTCAACAGCACCAAAACCTGATTTAATGACACAGCTAACTCTGAATACCTGCCACCGCACAGAGGCAGTAATCCATGCAGAATATTGAGTGCTCGGGGACAGACTTTTCATAAGATGACATTTCTGTATGTTAGCTTTATTGCTCTTATATAATCAGTTTGTGATAAACCAGGTTTCAATAACTGTAAGTCAAACCCATCAAAATTTAAATCCAAACCACTATTTTTGGTCCTAAATGGAATAAAGTGAATCATTCTGTGCCTGTTGCGGCTTCATACCGTGAGAGCGGAGAACTTCTGAGCGCGTCCTGCGCACATCAGGCAGAGGAGAGCCAGCAGCGGCCAGACGCGCATCCTGACGCAGCGCAACAAGAAAAACTCTCCACAATTACGCGCGATCCAAAATTCCCTGCGTTCCACTGCGCGGACTTCACTTCAACACCAGAGGAATGAACGTGGAGAAAAGCGATAGAAAAAAGGCAAAAAGAGAAAAATCCACTCTGCCTCTTGCGGAAAGTACCTGCGGTGAACAGGCTGGTTGGTTTCGCTCCGTTTCCTTGTTTTCGTCTGCCAAAGCGCTTCTGTAGAAACTCTCCTTATTTCTGGCAGAGTAATAACCCCCCCGCAGCCCTGACCTTTCCCCCTCCCTCAGTCTCTCTCTTTCTCTCTCTCCCTCTCTTTTTTTCTCTCTACCTCTCTCCCTCTTCCAGATCCAGCTTCCACACCCCTTTACCTCCTGATTCCTTATCGGGATGCAGGCAGCTGTGCAGCCGAAAGGCAGGCAGGCAGGTAGGAGGTAGGTGTAGGTTAGGGACTCCGTCTGCTGCTGGTAGGCGAGCCAAACAGGTCAGGTATTCTTGTCTTTCGTCCAACTCACTCAAAACCGCATTTTTTCCTCTATTATGATTACTTTCACTCAATAGACAAAAAATAAGAGGAGAAAAACTCAGACTTTGTGACACAGTCTGTCTGGATTGGATTGTTTATGGATGATTTCAGAGTTTGAATGAATATCCTCAAGGGAAATCTGCACACAATTACAAACATTCCCAAAATATCCAACAATCTTCCATTTAGAGCTTAAAGACAAACCAAAGAAAATCTGAATCTGACCGCCAACCCCAAACTAACTCCAGATCTGAAGTACGACCATGTGGAAGTTCAGGCACTTCACTTCAAGCTGAAGTTATGATGAACTGAATGTTAATCTGAGCAACTCAACGGTCCTCCACCATCCGAGCATCCTATTAGCACACCTACCTGCTGCTGTGACGCCACCTAACGGTGATTTGGAGTAATAGCTGCTGGAAGATCGTGCTTAGTTTACCCTTCAGTATAATATTTTATATTATGTATTATTTTAAAGACAAAATATGTCAACTTTTTGAATTAACTTTGAGTGTTAATAAAACAGATGCACAATTTTGCTGATGTTGTTACCTCTCAAGCTTTTCATATTCTGTTACAGCAAACCTTTTTGGATTTATGTGATGAAGCAAGCAAAGTAGAGCATAATTGTGAAGTGGAAGGAAAATTATACGTGTTTTCTTTTTTTTCCTCAAATAAAAATCCAAAAATGTACACCAAGCTCCATTTTTACAATGTTGTGAATATTCCTTCAACATGTAATATGGAAAAATTGTGATGACATATTTTTATATGGAATAATTTATATATTTAATGAACTATTAAACTAACCAAGTTTATAGATGGCGTATTCTTTACCGGGTTAATTCCCTTAGTTCTCCTCTCCTAATGAAAAACTAAATTAATTCGAATGAAATCGTGTTCCAAACATCCCACAGTTATCAGCTGTCTGAAAAAGAAGCTTACGATTAGCTGTAAAGGAACTTTCCGATTTCAAAACATTCAACTTGGGATTTATCTGCCCAGAGACTCAAGTTCCCACAATGCTCCACAGCTGTGTTTCTGGTTTACGTCACAGTATGCTCTTTCTGCTTCCTTCCGTCTCTCCAGCGCCAGCTGCGTGGTTTAGCTTGTTGGGTCCCGCTGCTGGCCGGTTATTCTATTAATCTGCGTGTTTGGATTGATTCCCACCAGAATGTCGTACCACGAAGAGGAGGAAGTAAGTATTTATGATCGGTTCGACATACTTTAAAACTGATTTTGAAATATTTGTGACACACGGGCTAGCCGCTTAGCACCTAGCAGCAGTTCCAGCCGGTGTAACTGTTGGTAGCTAGCTTGCATGAGAGGCAATATTGTTGATTCCAACGGAATAAGCCACATCTATTAGCTGTATCTATTGTCAGATAACTAACTTTAAGAAAGTTAAGATAGATGTGCAGTACAGTAAACCGAGGCTACTGTTTACTGTACTTGTATTACTGTTTGACAAATATTCCATCATCAGCTAAATACTCAAATAACATCTTTTTCTCCACAGTACGATCCTTATGACTACGATCTGCACACAGGTAAATATACGACTAAATGTTTGACTGTTTGTTTTTAATCAGGATCAATTGATATGAATCAAAATAAATTAGTGTGTTTTGGAAATTGTGGAATTATCTTAATCAATGAATTCAAAAGGGAATTAATTCCCTTTTACCAAGATAGTAAAATATGGTTGCTTCAAATTAATCTTCAGTTTTAATCTTTTTGTTAAATTACTGACAAAAGTTAATGTTTCTATCTAATTGAATTGGATTTACCTGAAGTTGTACACCTGAAGCCTCTCTAAAGGAAGTTCTTCTATTCGCAGGTGATCCTAAAGCAGATCTGGCGTATGAGCGGCAGTACGAGCAGCAGACCTACCACGTCATTCCAGAGGTCATCAAGAACTTCCTGCAGTATTTCCACAAAACCATCTCTGACCTGATCGACCAGAAGGTTTACGAACTGCAGTCCAACCGCGTGTCCAGCGAGAGCATTGAGCAGAAGATCTACGAGATTCAGGACGTCTACGAGAACAGGTGAGCCTAACGCGTCTTAGAGACAGCCGAGGTGTGTGTGTGTGTGTGTGTGTGTGTGTGTGTGTGTGTGTGTTGGTATGAAGTATGTTTAATCTTGATTTTGTTTTGCTTCTAATCAGCTGGAACAAGTTGACTGATCGTTTCTTCAAGACTTCCCCCTGGCCTGAAGCTGAAGGCATCGCCTCGCTTGTTGGCAATGGTGAGAGGATCATCCAATCAGATTACAGTTCAATTCAGAAGTTTACATGCACCTTTTTTCTCTCACTGCCTAAAGTTTAATCAGATCAAACTTCTCTTGTTTCAGGTCGGTCAGAATTACCAAAATTATTTCTGTTTACTAAAATAATAAGGTATTTTAGTATAATGAGAAATGGAATCTGTCAGAGATGTATTAATCTTTTGAAAATGAGAAGTTTACATTGTGAGTGATTCCTTTCTTGTTTTGACATGGAAGTCAAAAGACATCAGCCAAGGTATCAGACGGTGTTTTCTCAAACTGTGTATGTAAACATCTGGTTTCAACTGCATGATTTTAGTGTTTTATTAATGAAATACATCAAGATGAGTTTTCAGTGTGAAAAAAATGTTTAAATGGATAATATAGTTTGAAATACCTGTGGTACTCTAAACTTTAGACTTCTCCTCTAAAGGTGTTACTTGCTGCTCAAGTAAAGCTGATTTTGGTTTTTGTCATTTGCACAGATGCTGTGTTCCTAATTCTCTATAAGGAGCTCTATTACAGACATATCTACGCTAAAGTCAGCGTGAGTAACGGCGTCATGTTAACGTCTGGTCGGGTTCTGGAGCTGCAAACATTCTGTCAGAACCGTCGTCTCTCTGTGTGTGATTAGGGTGGACCCACTTTGGAGCAGAGGTTCGAGTCGTACTACAACTACTGCAACCTCTTCAACTACATCCTCAGTGAGTGCAACCGTCCTGGTGCCGTAGCTTTACCTGTAGATGCATCAGTTATATGACGACATGTGGCTGTGAACAGATGCAGATGGCCCCGCCCCTCTGGAGCTGCCAAACCAGTGGCTGTGGGACATCATCGATGAGTTCATCTACCAGGTGTGCATCACATTATGAACTTCAGTCATGGAATAAAGTGATAAAATTATATAGTTTGTGTTTTATTTAGGGATCCACTTTTTTTCTCTTCCGATGCGATATCTGAGGTTTATTTTTGGCCAGTACCGATCCGGTACAGAAAAACAGCTGAACTGACTTAAAATGTTTTTTTTTAACACAGACATAAATGTACTGACTTACACATTTATTTGATAACTCTGAACCAGTAAAGTTCACTTAAATACACCAACAACTCTACTGTGACGGTAACAAATTTTCTGGACAATAAATTGTTCCAGTAATTATTGGAATAAACTATAATATTGTTTTGAGAGCAGTTTCAACTAATTTAGTGTGATTGGCATAATAATGCAAGAATACATGCTCAAAGATCAATAAACGTTAAATTCTAATGAACATTTAACACTGGAACTAGAAGATATTTTAAATATCTAAAATAAATAAACAAAATGATTTATAAAGTCACTCAATTGTCCTTCAAAAAAAAAGAGCCAGCTGAACCCAAAGCACCAGACTGAAGACTTGTCATCCAGTTTTTGGTAGAACAGAAGAAAAATGATAAATAATGCAAAAGGAAATTGAGTTCATTTTAATTTATCATACAATTAACTGATTTATTACTTTTTTGTGAAAGGCCTACAATAAACCTTCTTTCAAATGGTTCAGAAAGTGTAATTAGGAATTCTAAATATAATGTGAGATAAATAATAACACATGATGTCTCAGAGTGTAAAGCATAGAACTAGACAGAGTAGATGTGCCCTTATGGATCGGGACTGATCCAGATATTAACATTGGATCCGTTCATGTCTAGTTTTATGGAAACAGGAACTAAAATGCTGAACCTGCTCCGTTTCCTCCACAGTTCCAGTCCTTCAGTCAGTACCGCTGCAAAACAGCCAAGAAGTCTGAGGAGGAAATCGAGTTTCTGAGGAACAACCCAAAGATCTGGAACGTCCACAGCGTCCTCAACGTCCTCCACTCCCTGGTGGACAAGAGCAACATCAACCGGCAGCTGGAGGTCTACACCAGCGGAGGTGAGCTCATGTTCTGGTCTGACATTTAGCCGTAACGTTTGGAGTAAAGCTAACATAGATGACTGTCACCCATTGGTCGGCTGCAGGAGACCCAGAGAGTGTTGCTGGGGAATATGGCCGCCACTCCCTGTACAAGATGCTGGGCTACTTCAGCCTGGTGGGCCTGCTGCGGCTGCACTCCCTGCTGGGCGATTACTACCAGGCCATCAAAGTCCTGGAGAACATCGAGCTCAACAAGAAGGTGAGAGAGAGACTTCCTGATGGAGAGATCTGTTTGTGTTCAGTGGCTTGATCCCACTTCCTGTCTGGCAGAGTATGTACTCCCGCGTGCCGGAGTGCCAGATCACCACCTACTACTACGTAGGATTTGCCTACCTGATGATGCGGCGCTACCAGGACGCCATCCGAGTGTTCGCCAACATCCTGCTCTACATCCAGAGGACGAGGAACATGTTCCAGAGGTCAACCTACAAATATGAGATGGTCAGTGCAGCCGTGATGGTTTCATTTTACTGATGCAAAGTGATGGGATTGAAACTTTTCATCGTCTGGGATGTTTTTAGATCAATAAGCAAAATGAGCAGATGCACGGCCTCCTGGCCATCGCCCTCACCATGTACCCCATGCGCATCGACGAGAGCATCCACACCCAGCTGAGGGAGAAGTACGGAGACAAGATGCTGCGCATGCAGAAAGGGTGAGAGACGATGTGGGATAACAAACTTTTTTACCCTGGGAGACGAAACTGACAAATTCAAACCACCAGCAGGCCACAAAATTCATTAAACTGAAAATACAAATATGCAATTTTGTAAATTCAGGCAAAATCAATGCATAGCAAAGCATAATCATGAGTTTATTGCAAATTTTCCTCAAAAGTCTTCAAAAACTTTGGGTTTAAGTGACTAACTCCCACCTGCAGGTGGCAGTATTACTGCTGACTCTGCTGTGATGTCAGCTAAAATCCATGACTGATGAGGCGAGTAACAAATATCGAACTATTTAAGTTCTTTAAAGAATAAAAATGTTTGTGTCCAATCTGTCTGCTTTATTCTTTCTTCTACATGTAAAGTTTGAAGGAGATTTAATGAGGAAAAAATATTATAAAAATAGTGAAATCTCAGACACTGAATATGAAATAGTGACTAGCTGCTAATTGCTCCAGCTAGTTGTAGAAGTCGGTCTGTAATTTTCACACAAACGTGGCTCAGTGTCTGCTCCTTCTGATCATTATTAACCGTTACTGCTTTGCTTTCTGTCAGTTCTTCATGGACTTTCTGTTCTCATTTCAGAGACCTGCAGGTGTTTGAGGAGCTGTTCAGCTTTGCCTGTCCTAAGTTCCTGTCACCTGTGGTGCCAAACTACGACAACGTTCACCCCAACTACCACAAGGAGCCCTTCCAGCAGCAGCTCAAGGTGTTCGCTGAGGAGGTGCAGCAGCAGGCTCAGCTCTCCACCATTCGGAGGTGATGGACGTTTAGCGTCTTTTTTTCCAGATCACACAGCAGCTGTTTAACCCTCCTGTCGCCATGCCGACAGCTTCCTGAAGCTGTACACCACCATGCCAGTGGCCAAGCTGGCGGGCTTCCTGGACATGTCGGAGCAGGAGTTCCGCATCCAGCTGCTCGTCTTCAAACACAAGATGAAGAACCTGGTGTGGACCAGCGGCATCTCGGCGCTGGACGGAGAGTTCCAGTCCGCATCCGAGGTCGACTTTTACATCGACAAGGTAAAAGTTCTACTTCCTGTTTCTGTGTACAGAGCTAAGCTACAGATGTCTTCTGTTTGCTCAAGATTTTTAACTCATAAACCAATAAGTTGGACATGCAATTTATACATAATGAAATAAAACAACTCAGATTTTAGTTGAAGAGGAATGTAGAAATACTTATATTTACTGTAAAGCTAAAAGTTAAGAAAGAAAACATGGTAATAAACTTAACTCATGTTTTCTGTTTCTACATTTTCTGTGAAAAATGTAAAAAAAAAAATCATCTAAATATTGTCCATCTTCATCAACTTTCTATTCTGGAGGGAAAACATGATACCAGTCTTAATCTTTAATCAGGGGCTGAAAACATTATATTAGGGGCCAGATGTGGCCCCGGGGCCACACTTTGGAACACCCTGAACTTGAATTAAGTTGAATCAAAACCCAGACTTTGGCTCTGCCACTACAAAACATTTGCTATTCTACTGTTTTTGAGTTGTTCTTTTAAAAGAGGTTTTATTCATATGATTATGGTTCAGTAATAATCAGGTCTGAGTTCAGCTGGAGAAATTAAGCTCAACTTCCTAAATATGTGCTTTCATTATTAAAAAAGTCCATTTTCACCAAAGTAGGTTACCTTTTACCTGATGACCAGGTTAGTTTGAAGTTTTTTTCCTTTAATGATTGAAATCCTCAGTTGAAAACTGCTTTTTTCTAATTACTCAGGTTGAGTTTATTGGTCTGAAACATTAAGTTGGACAGAAACGCAGAAACAGCAGAGATGTATGGAGGAGAATATCTGTAATTGAAAGATGGTGAAAAATCCCAGCAATTTAAATTAATTTAAACACAAACGTATGTCTTTTTTTTATACGTATATGCAGACAATTTAATTGTAGATGAAAAACGGTTTTATGTTTAACAGGACATGATCCACATTGCCGACACAAAAGTTGCTCGTCGGTACGGAGACTTTTTCATCAGACAAATCCACAAGTTTGAGGAAGTAAGTAGATTCACAAAGTTTAAATCGGCTGTAGAACTTTAATCTATAAAACTGGACTAGAACGTTTTCCAAGTATTTAAAAGGAAACACATTCCCTGTTTCATTTATTTCTCCTTTTGTGTCCTACAGTTAAACAGGACGTTGAAGAAAATGGCCATCACTGGCACCACCACGGCGACAGGAACCGCCACCAGCCGATGAGACCGAGCAGCAAAGAGTCAAATCCTCTGTGGTGTAACTTAGTTTCCTGATGAAAAACTTTTCTATGTTACCTGGAAACAATAAAATGATGGAGTTGTCCAAAACAAGCTGTAAGCTTTTTATGTCTCTGGAGCACATTTACAATTTGGGACCACCAGGTGGCAGTATTTCCAAACTGTTGCACCTACTTGTGTTTATTAAAAAAGGTGTTCTACATAATTTTATAAGTATTTTCCTCTGGACAAATTTTGCCTTAGAGGATTCTATCAAAAGGTCCAGCTTAAATTATTTAAAGTTTTAATGTTTTATCCAAATATTAAAAAAAAAATAGCTACCTACAGCTTATCCAAATGAACAAAAGGGCAAATATAATACCGTGTGTATCAAACGTTGCTTTATCACCCATTATGACTCCAGGTACTGAGTGCTTTGCTCAGGTTTCGTCCTTGTGGTGCATCAGGCGTCACATTATTACAGACACTGGGATCAGAGACCATTTGCATATTTTAATTAGCACAGATCATCCCACAACATTTCCCAACACAGATCTCATGGCTGGTGACAACAATAATAAAAAAAGAAACAAACTTACAAAACAGGAATATAAAATTATTTTTCCATTACACACCACTCAACAGAAACATCTGTTATACAAGGGAAACAAAGGGACATGTCACCAAAGCACTATATACTCATACGCCAAACATCCAACATGACTTCCTTAACGGTTTTGGTAAGACAACATTTTTCTTCAAAAATATCTTTTGATTCAATGTTTTTTTTTTTTTTAAATACAAAAATAAAAATAACGCAAAATTTCTCACTTTGAGTTTGACATTGAGTCGCCCACCTCCCCCCACGTGGCAGTGTAAAATCACTGGGCACATTGCCATCTTAACGTCTATAAAACATTTTATTTGCTTTTATAAATATTTTATTTCCTTTTTGATAAAACCTGTTTTTTCTCTTCATCCTTTCTAAGGAACTGTCCACCATGTACTTGGAAAGTCTTTTGTTTCTGCGCTGACCATAATCACCTTCCCAAGAGAGTTTTTCAAGTTTTTTGCTCCCATCAGGAGCTTCTTCATCCTCATTCTTCTGTGATTTGAGTAAAATCACTGAAAAGACAATGAAAATTCCTCAGCTATTTCCAAACTATTGAAACATCTATTGCTGTTCCCGTCCACACTACGGTACACTGACTGTAATCATGTTGCCAAAGCAATTCTCTAAAAATCTGCCTGATTATTTAATGTTCTCAGTTTCCCTTTCGAGGCCATCTGCTGGTCTGAGTGTGTGTAGATTGATGTATGTGTGTGTTTTTGTGTGAGTGTCTGCAGTCCAGGCATAAGTTTCAAAAGGATTCATGAGAATGAGGCACCTTTTAGATGAGTTTAAGGTCATGGTTGGAGCAAATGTTCCCCACTCCATCTCGTTCACTCAGCATTTTAATGACTGCAAGGGAAACCTTTTGTCTTGCTGAAGACGGGGGTCCTGCAGGTGGGTTAAAACTCTACAAACTGGAACTGTGACCGTTTTCATTAATGAAAGAGCCAGTCAACCCAGCTCAGTGTGAGTGTCCTCCTGCAGGATGTTTCACTGAAGCACTGTCTGAAGAGCTTCCCTAGACTACAAACACTTCCCCTCCAGTCCTTTTCAGGAGGATGGAGGCACAAGGACACACACAAGCCCGGTTGCCCTCAGACCAGCGAGGCCTCGGCTAGTCATAACTCCGTGATCTCCAGGGGACTCTCTGACAGGGTGTCCCCATCCTTGTGGCGGTGCATCGGGGTGGATTTAGCTGACTCCGTGCGAGCGTTTCTCTCTGAGTACAAGCCACCATCTGCGTTCAGCGCCTCTAGAGAACGTGCCAGAGCCCGCTGGTCGTCCTCTGGCAGGCTGTTGAGATCTGAGGTCAGGAGGGTGCCTGTGCTGCCATGGACCACATGGACGCCTTCAGGCCCCTTCAGCTCCACGGGAAGCTTGTGCTTGAACCGCAGAGTGCCGCGTCCCCCACCCAAGTCCAAATTCTCATCCTCATCGTCGTCCAGATCACTCTGGATTAGCTTTTAGAGACAGATGGAGAAAGAGAGTCAGTAAAATACGTGTAGTTAAGCACAAAAGGCTGCCAGGAATACATTTGTAAGATAAAGAAAGTACTCTTCTCTGATTGCCCCGTTCCACTAGTGCCAGCTCAGCACAACTCGACTCTACAAGGGGTTTCCACTAATAACAGCTACATGGTTCAGGCCATTTTTAGTACCTATTTGGACTCTTGGACCAGCTATCTTTAAGGCAACCCCACCAACTAGAGCTGTTAATTGTGATGGAAAACCCCCCGAACTGTACGGAGTAACAGAGCCAGGTCTAGCCACCCTGCTATAGGTAGCATTTGTTGCACATTCAGCTGGTGCGGTTCAAACAAACAAAACTTTGAGTAACCTGTTCCACCCCTCACCTGCAGAGGGTGCTCTGCATCCAGACTTGAAGAAAACATGGTACAACTTTCTTCTTCACGAAATGAAAACATAAATGGCAGCATCAGATTTTAGCGTTTGTAGGATTTCTTTTTTGTACTGTAAAAGAACCCTGAGCTATTTCTCCTGTTAACACTGGACTCGCATGTTTGTTTTGGCTGTATTTACCCAGAATGCCCTGTGCTGTAGTCCACTTCCTACTTTTGGAACAATCTCCAGTCTGCTTAGTGTTCACATGTGCAGAGTTTACTTCAACCAAACCCAGAGCTGTGTATGTAGGCAGACCAGAGTTCAGTTATGCATTCACCCCTCCCCAAATGGACCGGACTTCCCAGGCAAACGAACTGGACTTGGATGAAAGCAAACTGAACGGGCTGGTCTGAATGCGCCATAAATGTACAAAACCACACAGCAGATTCCACACTGACATTCTCTATTCAACAAAGATGAAGCCAAGAACAGAAGTCCGCAGAGAATCACTTTCAGCAACAACAACTCAACAATCTCACTTTTTCCTTCCTCATGTGGTTATAAATGAATTTTAGATGAATCATCTTAAACCCATTGCTTCAGTTCAGAGGTTTGCAGACATTTCCGTCAGGTGATTGTTGACCCAGTTT
Organism: Poecilia mexicana; assembly: GCF_051168715.1. NCBI lineage: Eukaryota > Metazoa > Chordata > Actinopteri > Cyprinodontiformes > Poeciliidae > Poecilia > Poecilia mexicana. The sequence goes on along the minus strand of NW_028263384.1, from coordinate 22,396,716 downwards.
GTGTCTAGCTTTAACCCTGAGAAGATAAAACGTCTTCATCTGCTATACAATAAAATACAAATGTGATCATCTCAGTGGCTCCCCTGCTCTGGTTGCAAAGCAAGCCCAAATCACCACTCCTCTACCACCGTGTTTGATAGTTGGTATGAGTCGTTTTGCTGATGTGGCCTGTTTGGTTTGTCCAAAAATGGTGCTGAGCGTTAAAGCATGAAATATGTACAGTTCTTTGTTCTCGTCTTCCTAAAGAACACAGTTACACAAGTCTTGTGGTTCATTCAGATGCAACTTTGCAAACCTAAATCATGCTGCAAGAGAGGACAGGGTTTTTCCCGACAGCCCTCTGAAAGATATCATACCCGTCAATTCTTTTTCTAACTGTGCTAGATCACTCAGTTGGTTTTTTTGCAATTTCTTTGAGCATTGCACTGTCTGCAGAGACATCAACTCCTGGGAAAATCATCAGCTGTCCTAAATGTTCTCCGCATTAGATAGTTTGAAAATTGATGCTTTGTTGATGCCTTTTTGTTGATGGTTGTGTTCATTATGTTTTAGAGAAGCAAACTGCCAAAAACAAATCTTTTTAGTTGTTCAGACTTGCTGATGATCAATTCTTATGTCCTACAGAAAAAGCAAGGGTGTACTTTCCATTTTGGCTTCATCTCTGCATAATTTACAATGACATTGTAGAATCAGCTTCTTTTTGTGCCCTCATTTGTAACCAGATGAAGAGTATGTACTTTCTTTTCTCCATAAGTGTATACATAGATGAGTTTGAAAATGCAAAAGAATGAATCATTTCATCTGAATAAACCTGATAAGTAGAAATAGACAAGTGTGAAACAGATTCAGAGATGGATCAGAGGATAAGCAGAGTTCCAACAGATCTGGAGCACATCGAAGAGAGTAAATGCACCATCTATCGAGAAGAAGAGGGTTGAAATGTCAGTATTTTTGACAAATCTTGTGTTAGAAGTCTTGGAATGACTTAAAAAGAGCCGATTCCAGACATGAAGCAGAAGTGGTAAAAGTGTGCACCATCAGAGCATGAAAGAGGGAATCAAAAGAACAGCTGATCACTCTGAGTGGCAGTGAAGAAGACCAGCAGCAGATGCAGAGAGCTCAGCGGTTTTTCTTCCAGGCCCACCTCAGTAATTGATGACTTATCTCCTTCTCCTTGGCCGGTGGAAACGGTGACGAGTCGCGCTGCAAAGAGCTTTTTCAGCCTCAGGTAGTCATCCAGAACCACCTTCAGCAGAGAACCCTGACAGGACGGCAGTTAGGATCAGACAAAACTCTGACACAATCCATCCCATAAGCCCGAACGCCAACCCCTGAACCAACAGCCTGCAGTCAGGACATGAGTCTTTGGCTCCACCGCTCAGTGCTTGTTGATTGGAGTTAGGATGAGTACATACATAAGTGTTTCTGCATGTTTACTTCTCTTGATGTGTCTTACCTTGATGGGCCCTTCCCTCATAATCTGACCCAGCTTAGCAATGTTGTCGTACTCCTGGATGGCGGCTCTCAGGTAGCGATCGTCCTCTGGCCTCGCTTGAGGCTCGCGGCCAAAGGTGCCCTGAGAGGAAAACCACACAGTCATCATAGAAATCTGGATTACCAACTATTATTGTACCAATTATTGTTCTATGAAACACTGAAGTTATAGGTCGGAGAATCAATCCATCCTGGAAAAAGAACAATTCAAAGTAATCCATAAATCCCAGACTGTAAGCTGAGCAGTGAAGCCAGATGAATGTTGGTACTGACGTGTGTGCGCGCCGGGCTGTTCCACAGGTCGGTGATCTCACTCAGGTTCTCCGGCAGGTCGTCTTCATGATCAGCCTGAGCAGCAAGCTCCAGGTTACGACAGAACGGGTCCATCCACACGGGATTGGCTCTGCAGGAAGAAACGTGTAACTAACCCCCAAATCAACTTTCTGTTTGCTAATAAACTAAGTAGGTTACTTAGGGTTCTATATTTATACTGTATGCTTCAGTGTGAGTTTTTACATTTTTGTGTAAATTTGATTAAACCTGCAATATTTTGCCTAAAACTGACTCAGTGCTGCCCTCTTTGGGTTGAAGAGTGGCTACTGCAGTTACATTTTTCTATTTATTACAGTGATACAGTTTGGTACCTTTGTCACTCAGCCCTGTTCGGTATAAAACACTTTCAGTCTGACACAGCGCCACCTGGTGGCGAGTCAGAAGTTGGAAATACCATAAAATTCTCCACCAACATGAAGGAAGATTTGCCTTCTTGTTGCTAGTTGTTTTTTTTGTTTTTTTTCCAACGACAAAATCGCAAGAGAGTCTGAAACTTCAATAAATGTAGCGACAAGATAAATTAGTAACAGTACTTCTGTTAAAATAATATAAAAATCGCAAAACTCTTTTAATAAAGAAAGTATATGCTGCTCAGGACATAGATCTCACCCTTCAAACGAGTACTTGTTAGTGTTTGGCATATCCAGAATATCCATTAGACCTTGGTTTCCTGCATGGGTAAATTAAATAATAGGAAAAGCTGTTATGCATTAGTTCCAAAGTAACGTTTGCCAACAGCTAACACGGCTGTGTGTAAAGCTGCCTCCTCACCTGTTGATCCTGCAACAATAGCTTTAAGCTTCCTCTGGTGTCTGCAGAAGAAACATCAGGAGAAGATAAAAATGTTACTTTGCAGCTCAGACTGACGGATTAAAACATTTGCGCCTTTTAAATCACTCCGCAATCCGCATTGAAAAGAAATCTGCTACAGTGGAAATATCTGCAGGATTCTTACACTCTGCGATAATGCCAGTTCATTGTTACAAACAAAATCCCCGCCAAGCACAGCAGCACGGCCAGGATAATGATCACCAGCTGTGAACGGGAAAGAAAACCAGCAGTGAAAACCTTCCACAGTGTATGAGCTCATGAACGGCGGCTGTGTGCAGACCTGCAGGGTGGAGATGTCGTCAGGCAGTTTGTCACCGACGGCGGGCTGAACGTCCACCACGTTGTACGTCCGGAACAAACTCCTCAGCTGCTCCTTGTTCTCATCGATCATCTGGATGACTCTAGGGACACACAGCACAGCTCATACAGACGCCTTACGATCAGAACCTGAACGATTACAGGACTTAAAGGTGATAAAAAACCTTTCCACATCCAGGATGGTGTTGGTCTGATTGTTGACGACGTGGATCAGCATGTCGGTCTGAGAGTAGCTCACTCTGCCCTTCTTGTCCACATGAAACTACAAAGTATGACATATTAAATTATCATACACAGTGGCCATTTCTCCACTATTTGCTTTAGAATAAAAACTTCAGTGTATTTTTATTGGAATTTTATCTGATAGACCAACATACATTTTTTTTCCCCGAGGAAAAGAAAAGAAAAAAAAAATCAAAGATAGTGTATTTGTGTTCAGTCATGCTGGATGGTGATGCTGTAGACAAGACAGCAGTCAGACTCACTACAAATCTGAAGAGGCCTCTAACTGAAGACTGTGTAACCAAATCATGATTGTCATAACATGCTAACATAATATGGATGGCAACATCAGCTGTTAGCAGCTCTGCTAATCCACCTCATTTGCTATTGCTACTCCTCTTTAAATCTCTGCCTGGACAGAGAGACGTTGAAGTAGGGGATTAACGATTCTTCCTTCTCTGCTCTGCATCCATGAAGCTTCTTTATCAGCTTTGCCTTTATTAAATTTTATTTTACCCTTTTACTTAATAAAGGTTGAGACTATTTAGGAAAATGAATTCTCTCAAATGTTCCAACATTATGGAAAACAAATGTAAACACATGCCACATTTAAAATTTTAAGCCTTCCTTCTGTAGCAGACAAGCAGCGATTTGCTGCTTTCTGTTGGTCTGACACAAGAAATCCCAACAAAATACAGCTTAGTACTTTTTAAGACTGTTTGTTAAAAACAGAGTGAAGATGAGGAAGTCTTGCCTGAATGTCATCCAAGTTGACGATAGCTCCTGTGATGTTGGACAGCAGGCTGATGAAATTGTCCTGGTTCTCGCGGACCCAGTCCGGTATCTCGTTAAAGACGATCTTGACCCGCTGGTCGTCTCGGAGGATGTAGATGTTCACGTTGGTGGTGGCACTGTGGCCGGCGAAGTCACAAGCTAAGATCTCAAGCTGGAAGTAGCCTGGATCGTAAGCTGTGAAGAGGTCGTAAGTTCGGATCATTCCGTCCATCAAACCTGCAGCGACATGGAAAAGGAAGTGAGTCACTCTGTGGGAGTCAAAATCTCACACGATGATCCAATTATCCTCATTATGTGTTACAACATGTGAGGAATCACACACTGCACATGCTGGAGGAGCTGAACAGATTCCTCAAAAACACAAACATCCTGAAACATTGCTTGTTTTTGTAATATTTTTCTATTCTACAAACACATAATTGCCAAAATTACGTTTTTTTTGACAAGCAGTCACATATTACAGTGAAGTAGGAGGTTTTACTTCTGTCTGAAATCAGTCAGACCCACATCAGTTAATCTTTCCCTAGAGCATCGAATTAAAGCCGGAGTAATATTATGCAGACATGTAAAGGCCAAAACAAAGTCAAACACTTTGTGGAGCAGGAACAGCAGAGCTCTCCTGCTAACCCAGGAGAGTCACTGACCCTTCAGTGTGGAGAACACCAGGGCGAAATTTTAACGTAACTCCAAAGTTTTTCATTTTAACGATGAAAATGAATTAAAGTTCAGTCCAAACAACCCCATCCTTCCAAAGAATCTGTCAGAAACTAGATCTAATGTCAACTAGCTAAACTGTGATTCCTCACCAATGGTGAAGATGTTGCCCACATCCTCGCTGCCGTTGCTCTGGGTCTGGAAGTAGCGGATTGTAACGATATGGTACTGGACCACGCTGTTGTTCCCGATGTCGTTATCTGTAGCCACCAACCTGATGAGATCTGAGCCAACTTTAGCATTTGCTGCAACACCTGAAACAAAAACACAAACCAAATGTTAGTCTAGTTTTATACCAGATGATGATTCACCAGCAGCATCAGTTACCTGCTGTGTATTCTGTCTTAGCGAACCGAGGCGTCTGGTCATTTATGTCCTCGAGTTCGATCCGGACTTCCAGAAGGCTCGGGTCTAGAGCAGGGTCCAGCGCTCTGGCCTGTAGTGACCTCTGACCTTTGGGAGGGGTCCAGCTCCTGTTGCTGGAAGCCTTGATGATGATGGAGTAGGCCGGGATCTCCTCCCGGTCCAGATCCTTTAGAACCCTCAGCTCTCCATCAAGACTCAGGCCAAAGTTTGCATCACTGTTTCCTCCTTCAGCAGGACATGAAACAGATTTGTGGTGAAGATGGATCTTTGTAAATGTCTGCATTATTCTTTTGCTTTTGAAGTGCGAATGCTTTCATGTGCTCAGACAATAAGTTCAGGAAAACCCCTTGAAGGCAGGATGAAATCATCATCGATAAATTAATACTTTTCATCAAAAAACACTAACATTCAGTGGTGGGATGTACTTATTGTACTTAAATACATTTTCTATGTATCTGTACTTTACTTAACCAGATTTAATCAGGGGTACTTTGGACTTTTACTCCACTGTATTTCTATAATGTTGTATTTCATGTTACATTCATATCACTTTGCGTTTTTCTTTTTATTAAAACGTTTACTTGAACGTGTTTACTGCAGTTAAAATAACAGATTTTTTGCTTTGTGGTAAATAAAAACTTTAAATGTATAATAATTCCTCCTTCTTATTAGGCTTAATTTCATTTAAGTCTGCAGGTCATCCCTGAATTTAAATCAAAGTGTAAATTGTGTCACAAATCCTAAACCCAATAAAAACATGTATTCATGCCTTATGCATTATTCTTTAAAACGACACAATACCACTGATATATTAAATAAAATACACATACAGTTAATGATATTCTACATCATTGGATAAGGTAATAAATTCAAGAAGTACTTCTACCAATACTTTTAAGTATATTTAAAATCAAGTACTTTTATTTAAGCACAAAGTTTTAATATTTCCTCCACCACTGGAGGACCATCATTGAATGTTTCATACTTGCAATAAAATAGTAGACGATGGCGTTGGAGCCCTCATCGGCGTCCACAGCTCTGGTTACGTTTCCCACCACGGTACCAGAGGGAGAGTGTTCTGGTACCGTCAGCTTCTGGTAGGGCAAGCTGCCACGCTGCAGAGAAAACCAGTCATTACAACATGCAAACATCCCAAAACTGGACACATAAATTACAGCTCAACATTACCGGTGGCTTGAGGAAGACCGGTTCATTATCGTCAATATCCAACAGCGCCACCTGCAGAGGCTGGGTGGTCTCATAAGGCACTGGTTGGCCCATGTCACGGGCCACGATGATAAGCTGAGGAGTGATTTGCACACGGTTACTGAGGGCGGCGCAGCGGCCCCGTGTTGGCTGCAGGAGTTGCAGGAGAAGGCGGACTCACGCTGAGCAGGGCTTGTTTCTCCCGGTCCAGTTTCACCGTAGTGGTGATGACTCCAGACATGGCGTCAATGTGGAAGTTTTCCCAGTCTCTGTTCCCAGCACCAGTCTGCAGGAAGGCGTAGCGGACCTCTCCGTTCACGCCCGCGTCTGAGTCGGTGGCATGAACCTCATACACAGGCAGGCCTGGAGGCTGCTCCTGCACAAAGCAAGAGTCGAAAAAAGTAATCAAAACTCAGATTTAATACAGTTTGAGATAGTTTTGCAAAACCATTCTTTCCCCTAGGACTTGCAAATTTTAGCCTTGGTCTTTACTTTAACATTTTTTGCAATAAGAAGAAAGAAAATAATAAAAAACTGCTGCAGCATCTTTTGCTAAGAGGAGTAGATCTTCACCTTTTAAAAAATTACATAATCTGTTGTACTATGTATTGCATTACATAAAAGTTTCCAGGCTTGATTTTCCCACTGTTAGCTGGAAGTTCATCAAACGAGACTCACCTGAATTATTAGTGAGTCACATGAAAACAGAGTAAACATGCTAACATTAGCTTAGCATTAGGGGAGCTGATACCTCAGCAATATGAATAATGGTTCCATTAGCTGGCCTGACAAACACGGGTCTGTTGTCGTTGACGTCTATGACTGTGATGATCAGGTCTGCAGTGCCCCATAGGGGAGGACGCCCCTGGTCCGTAGCTACAACGGTGAAGTTGAAACGCTCAGAAGACTGGAGCAGGCGGCGCGAACGCACCAGTCCGGTGATTGGATCCAGGGAGAACGCATCTAAAAACCCAAAAAGACACCATGACTGATGAACACGCTGCACCAAAATGATTCCACAAAAACAATCAATAAAATAACCCACAAACTACAAGGACATTTATAGTTCTAATTTGGCAAAATGTGAAAAAGTTGAATATGAATATTTTGGCAAAACACTCCAGAAAATGTTTTGGTAAATTCTTACCTAAATGCGGCCCAAGTAGGCTGTAGATTATGGCAGCATTCTCTCCTTCGTCCAGGTCAACGGCGGAGATGGTTATCACAGACGTACCGCTGGGCTCGTTCTCAAACACGCTGGTGTTATACACTCGCATTGTGAAGCGCGGCCGGTAGTCGTTTACATCCAGAACCGTCACCAGAACCTGATGAGTCACAGATAAAGATGATTTAGTCCGTTTTCATGCAATCATGGTAAACATCTGCTAATATGTAGTTGTAATGAGCTCAGCACCAAGTGTTTGCTAATTGATGCTGGCTAGTCTGCAGGAGCTGAGTTGGGCTGTTCTGTGATGTGAAAGCTCCAAGAAGGAGCTGCGTCTAAAAGGTGGTGCTGGGTTCATCCAGATGTTTAGCACAGCTGAATGGCTGCCAGGGGGTCAAAGAATCGTCAAGCATGCATGAAAGAATAAAAGCAACACTCCAGATATGATTTGGATGAAGGAATAGCATTAAAACATGAGGTGAAGCTCAAAAACGTCGGTTTTACATAATACTGCCCATTTAAAGTACCAATCTTCAAAATATTCTCATTATTCTGACATTAAGAATATGAAAATATGAATATTGAAATACTGAAACCAGTAAAGTTTAGTCTAATTTAACATCTGAAAATAATGAAACATGTTTTTTAGACAAACCACAGTTTACATGTGGTAAACTGTGGTTTACAATGTTTCGGTTGCTTTGATGCGATAGTTGTTTCTACCTGAACAGCGTTCTCTCTTCGGTTGTTAGGGCTCCCTCCTGGGTTGTCTCGAGCCACAGCAGTCAGAGTGTAGTGGTCCTTGGTCTCCCTGTCCAGAGGGGACAGAATGTAGATTTCTCCCTTACAAAGAAAGAGGAAAAGGAATGATTAGGAAGGAAGTACTTAAGTAGGAGTGGTGGTGTTATCAGGACGTTATTCTGCCAGAGCGTAGAGCTGAAAATGTAGACTGTGCATTGGGCTACAGTGTGAGCTTCCATTTCCAGACCGGATCACTTTCATCAGCCCGAGAAGAGCAAACACAGCAGGACGGCTCTTAACCGTCAATGCATGCTTATGTTTTGTGCAAGGTTGCCAAAGAGGAACTGTCTGGCTTTTCTGTACCCGGTCAAAAGGTTACTTAAATAACATCTCTTGCAAAACAAAGTGTACATAACCAAAACCAACAAAAGTAAATGAGAGGATTCCAGCATGAAGAAGTCATTCTGTAATTTGGTGAACAGTTAGAAAAAGGCTGAATTGCAGCTTGTGAATGACCTTACAGTGGAAGGTTTGATGCCAAACTTGCCCTCTCCGTCCACAAGGCTGTACTCGATGACAGCGAAAAGTCCAGAATCAGCGTCTGTGGCTCTGACACGAACTACGGTGGTGCCCAAGTCCACGTTCTCAAAGACGGGTTCCTTAAAACAAGACAAACATCGTGTGAGAATCAGCTGCATGTCAGCCCATCAGAACAACAACAAACACTTCCTTTATTCAGTTCAGCTCCAAATGTGAACCTCATTCTGTTCAGATTCTTTACAAACAGTGACATACCTAACATATCTCTGTTCATCTGGATGATTATGGCTTAAACCAATGGAAACCAAGCATTCAGTTAGATTAGAATATTACAAGATCATGGATGTTGTATCAACTAAAAAATTTTTATACAGAAAAGTAGACTTAATGAAAATGTGAACTCATGAAGTGGTCTAACCTCATTTAGCAGCAATTCCCTTTTTCTACTCCTCTTTTCCAGCCACCAAACTTCCCTTTATTATGCTCACATATTAAGACTATTTGATTTTACTGGATTCATTCTTTCATCACCATGATAGATTGTGAGGTTCTTCTCTTGTGCAGGTCAACCTACAGATTTCTGGGTATCTGATTCCACTGTGGTCTCTCATCTGTCTGCTGACAGAAGCTTGTTCTGCTTCCTTCTGCTGACGAGCGTAATGAAGATGCTGTGGTGCTCTAAGCTCGGACCTTGGACTTGATTTGGGTTGAAAGTCACCTGCTGGTTCTGGTCCACTGGGTTTTATCACCAGTCACTGTTGAACCTCAAACTGGACGTCTAGCAGCTTGGAGTTTGTGTAAGCCTGCAGTTATCACTGTTATTAATAAACCTTTTCCAGCTGCACTTTTTCCTTCCACTAAACTTTCTATTAGAATGCTTGGACCCAACACTCGTTTTTTAAGCAAAGACTTGGATTGATGAAGTAAATGAACTTTTTGATGGTATTCTAAGTCATTGAACTTAACTTGTTCATTATTAACAGTAGCAATGATTAGTCATGTCTCTGTAGAGGGACAGTATTAGTATTGTGTTTTCCAGGCAGATAGTACCATTTTATATAAGTAAAGTAACTATGTTACCTTCAGTTGTTATAAAAATCTTATATATGTCAAATATAAAATTTGACTTTGTAATTTAAATTGGGTCTCTGTCTCTTTAAAAAGTCCTGCTCTTTCTGAAACTCCACCTTAAGGAAGTTATAACGTCACTCCCCCATTAACCCTTTTAACAACGTTTTTACCAGCGTTTCACTGAAAAATGCACAGTTCCACCAGGTCTTTGCCAATTGCTACTTGCTCTGAAGGAGCTGAGTGGGAAAGTCACGAGGAATAACATTATAACATGATATAAAGCTTGAAAAAGTTGATTTTATGTTTTTCTGTTCACTAACTTTCTCTAGTTTATGGGAACCATTTTAAAACCAGCAGCCCTACAGATCTAAGCAGTCCTGTACCTGATAGGACGGCTGCAGAAACACTGGGTTGTTGTCGTTGACGTCAACTATCCGTAAAAAAACCGGAAGCTCGGCGCTCCTCGGAGGCGTCCCGTGATCCTGAGCCTGAATGGTGAAATTCAGCCACTGCACTTGCTCAAAATCCACCGTCTGATTGGCCACAATCTTCCCTAAAAAAGCAGCAGCAGCAGTTCTACAGTAAATTTCTATGCTGCATTTGTTCTGCAAAGCTTATGGGTGATCTTACCGGTGGAAGAGTCCTCCAGTCTGACATAGCCCCCTCTTGGCAGGTGCAGCAGCTGATAAATGACCTGACCGTTTGGACCTTTATCGGGGTCCACAGCGGACACCGACAGCAGCGTCGTGCCCGGCTGAGCTCCTTCTAAAATCTGCTCTGTGAAGTTGGTGACTCCGAAGGGCCGGAAGCGAGGCGCGTTGTCGTTGACGTCCAGGATGTTGATGGTTAGTCTCGCTGAAAGGAAAAGAAATAAACAAAGAAAAAAAAAACTTTTACTGCAAGAGAAACTCACACTGAAATATTTAGAAAAATCCTTGATTCACTCTGGCAAAACTCTTCAAAATAAATTTAAACAAACCATTTTAATGTTGATCAAAGTCTTATACAACTTTGAATTTGTAATTTGTAATCTAATTTCGATTTAATTTCACTACAGCTTGAATAAGACATGACTCAGAAACCCATATGTCTTACCATCTCTATTCCAAATGGGAAAGACAAGTAAATCTGGCAAACAGAGCAATAACGGACATTAATAATTTTACATTTTGCCTTTCAATTTTACGGTGATCAAATAAGACCAATAGCAGGGTAGTATTGAGAAGTGAAGGTCATGGAAGGGTGGCATGAAGAAGCAGCTAGAACTGTGACCAACAACTTCTGGATGAATTCCCAGGTTCAGCTGGCCACCGTCAGAGGAAGCAAAGTGTGGTTGGGTTCACCAAATCTCCATGACTTGGTGATTATCTGGATGGTAGCTGGTTGTGTGTGAGGCACAGCAGGCAAAAGGCTTTTCTGTCCTTCCGAGACAAACATAAAAATGTGGAAATTGCTAAAATCTTTGTGGACTTTAACTTGAATCACTGTAAGATGGAGTTTTTTCCTCTTCATGATGCATTTTTTGCCTGATGTGACTTATATTCCAGAGAGACGTCAATACCGTAAGTATGGGGGATGAATTAGAATCAGGATCTGAAGGTAAACACAACCTGGACTTACCGTTAGGAACACTGCCAGACTTGTCAATAACCTCACTGGCGTTGTCATGGACAGACACAATTATCTCAAACGTAGCTACCAGCTCTCTGTTCAGCGGGTTACGAACAAATACTGCACCTAGAAATTCCCAAAAACATGTCAGCAGTTTCAAAACATCTAAATAAAAGGGTCAATAAAAAAACATTGTTTAAATGACAAATGTTTCAGAAAACCAAAGCCAACCTGTGTGTAAATCAATGCCGAAGGAGTTCTGTAAGCCAACCACTGGATTGTTCCCATCATCCTTTGCCTCCACTGAGATGATGTAGTACTCTAGCCTTGGATTGAGATCTGGGTCTTCAGCGGTGAGGGTAGCTACCACCACACCTGGTGGGGTCGACTCGTTGACGTTTATCATGGTTATAGGTTCTATAAAACGTGGTCTGGAGTCATTAACGTCATCCAGGATAACCGTCAGCGTGGCTGTACCGGACAAAGGGGGTGCGCCGCGATCAGTTGCCATCACAACGAGGCGGTACGACCCACGCTCCTCTCTGTCAAGTGTGGTGTTACCCACCAGGACGGCACCAGAAATCGGGTCGACCACAAAGCGGTCCTGAGCACCGCTCTCTAAACGGTACATCAACCAACCGTTGGCGCCAGAGTCCGCATCGGTGGCGGAGAGCTGAGTCACCACAACGCCTGGAGGTGACAAAGACAGGTGGGAAGACATCTACAGTTCCATCAAATAAACCTCAACAACAACCAGTGAGGCGGTAATGTTTTCAGACACGAGTTAAACCTGACAAACATCTCATGTGAGACCAGGTCCGTCTCAGACGTGTCATACGCACCAGTGGGACTGTTCTCAGGCAGTCGGACGCTGAAGCTAGACGGGCTGAAAACAGGAGGGTTGTCGTTCTGGTCCAGGATCGTGACGGTGAGAGGGACGCTGTTGTTTAACCCTCCTATGTCTTCCCCAACCAGAATCAGCTCTACCCGAGGGTCCTGGAAGGCTTCACGATCCAACTTTGCTCCCTGACGCACCAGTAGGACCCCTGAGGAGAGATCCAGAGACATTAGCTTTACTATTTCAGCATGGCTTCATGCTAACTGTCTCCAGAGAAATGAGGTTACCAGTGTTGGAGTCAACAATGAAGAGGTCGACCCTTGGCCCCAACAGTCGGTATTTCACCACAGCATTTGGGCCGATGTCTCTGTCTTCAGCCAGAACAGGCCCATTTAAAACAGTCACTGTGCTGCCTGAAGAACATGTGAAGAAAGATGGATTTCATGAACAGTTTGGAAATTACAGATCAGAAAACATTAGGAAAACATCTGTGATTTCTGTGTTTCGTGCCTCTGGTAAGGCACAGACCCATCAATGGATGGGAGCTTTCGCTACATCAGAACTTATTTGGCAAATGTGTCTCTATCTCCCTGTCACGCATTCACTCCTTTTCAGAAAAGCCCAAAACAAGGGAAAAAATTTTGACAAAATTGAGCAAATTATTTTGAATTTTGACGTTGTTCTCTAATGCAGTACTTCAAAATGTGCATCGTTGTTGCCTGATGTTCAAAATGGTGTATTAAGTATTCTTTCACTGGATCTGAATTTAAATGCAGGTCAACTGTCAGAATTCATTTATAGGTTATGATTTTCCTTTAGCTTCACAATTATTCTCTACATTTTTCTTGGTCGGTGATGTAAAATTCAAATAAAGTAAATTGTAATTCATGGTTGTTGTGTGATAAAATGTCAGTAGCTCTCTGTAAACTTCTTATGTTTTTATATTCACCCATTCGTAACCAGCTGCGAATTCTGATTACTGATTGGTTCATGTGTTAAACAACATGAACTAATGCCCTTTAAAGGTACAGAGAAAATTACAGCTGTGAGTTAATCTGTCAAAACCGCAAGATGGAAAAAAGCAAGTATGAGCTATGCATAAACAAAGTCAGGAAGTGGTGGAGACAACGCTGCGAAGTTTCAATACAGCATATGTGGATTGTCCTAGTCAAATCAAAGGAAGAAGGTAGATACCTGCTGGTGAGTTCTCAATTATTTCAGCTCTGTAGCTGGTTCTCGTGAACATGGGCCTGTTGTCATTCTCATCCAGAATGGTGATAACCAAAAAGTCAGAGTCCTGGTTTTATTGAAACAAAAGATGAAAGAGTGAGAGAACATTAAAAGTCTGCCTGAGCTGAGCTGTTATTTCTGCATTTCCCTCATCTAACTCCCCCAGAGCCCAACCAGTTCCATGCAAGATGGTCTTCTTGGCTATATGACCACATGTGTCCCAGATGTGAGTTACATTAGATCAGCTGCGACCCAGCGAGGTGCTTCAGAGAAAATGAAGTAAACATCATTTAAGCCCTTTAAAAATCAACCTTGTGCAGCCCTGCAACTTGACAGGAGAACTTGCAGAACCGTGCTGCAGACTTGGTGGTTAACTTGATGCATACCTTTGCAAGTTCAGTTTCGCACCTTTCTCTACACGGCCTTTTTTTAGGGTACCTGCATGTTGGCTTCCGTTTACAAAACACCAAAGACGCTCCTGTAATAACTGCTTGCAAAGATTGTTCACACTGGTTTCATTCTGCTTGAATATGTTTATTTTAATTTAATGACATGGGTTTCTGGTAAGAGAATCCATCGCTAAGGATCATTATTGCAGATGTTTTTAATTATCTTTGTAAAGCAGAAAACATGGAAGCACCATGGGAAGAGTCCTGGTTGTTTACAGGTAAAGGACGAAAAAAGACGTTTTGAAAATGACACATTTTCATACGACATGTAGATTCAAATGTATGAAACTGCTTAACATGCTTAAAAGACTGAAAATTGCTGAGACATTAAGACTGTGGAAAGGGGGATTACCCTGCGAGCGATGCGGGGGTTCTCTGGATTGTCCTTCACAGTGATGGTTAGCGTGTACTCTGCCACTAACTCTCTATCCAGCGGTCTGTTCACCTGCACAGCACCTGACTATGTGGGACAGAGATGAGTCAGAGCTGCAGGCGTGAAGGACATATCACTACATAATCAGGATGTGTCATACATAAGAAAACCACAGAGCAGACAGTTCAGGATGCGAGTTGAAGTTTTGAAGAGCAACATGTTTAATGGGTTTAAATGTGGTAGAGTGTAACTGTGATGTGGAAGAAAAAGGAGACATGGCTTCAAAACTAATGACACTAATAAAAATCTGAGAAGTGTGGCCTGTGTTTGTCTTCAGCTCTCTGGTTTAAAACGTTGTAAAGTCGCTTTTAGGTGCAATTACAGCCGCAAATCTTTACGGGTCTGTTCATTCGAGAGGCCTAGACAAAGTTCAGACCTAAATCTAATTCACAATCTGTGGCAAGATTTGAAAACGTTCCCTGACGACTGAGCAGTCCACAGCAGATAGACAGGTAAGACTACAAGCTGTAATGTAGAGAAAAGTGGTTCTTTGACTGGAGGGAGCTGGATGCACCCCACACCTTTCAGATTTTTACTGATGAAATGAAAACCTATGCTGTTTGTCCTTCCACTTCAAAATGATGTTAATCTGTGTTGGTCCATCACTTTAATCTGTATAAAATATTTCGAAGTCTGTGCTTGTAATGTGACAAAACACGAAAAAGCTCAAGATGTATGAACACTGCTGCAAGACGCTGGAAATGTTTAGATGTGGACGAAGAAACAGATTCATTTCTGCAAACAGCTGGGAGGCCATGTTGATCTGACTCTGACTCTAACGATGTTTATGGACTATTATGGGAATTTTCCTTGCGGTTCTGTAACAAACTTGCAGTCAGTGATATGTGGAAGTTTCCATGTTTATGTAAGAACAGTTGAAATAGTTTCAGCTGGAACTTTCTGTTCTCTTTAGCTGATTACAGAAGGAGAGAGCATTAGGAAACATCTGTGCACATCCTTCTAATACGAGCTGCTCTCACCGACATGCTGCACGTTTTTAAGACCAACATGAAGGTGTGGCCCTCCTGAATCAGGGCAGAAGAACGGACAAATGTGTCTGGCTTCAGAGTTTTTGGTTTCCGTTACCGTGTCGTTGATGTAGAAGGCTCCGCCCGGGTTTCCAGCAGTGATGTTGTAAGTTAGAAGTGCGTTGCGTCCGCTATCTGCGTCCCGAGCTTGAACTCTGGCCACGGAGGTGTGTATCGCCGCACCTTCACTCACACTGGTGTTGTAGGGCAAATTAAGGATGACGGGGTCGTTATCGTTGATGTCCAGAACGTAGACGCCCACCACCACCTGATGAAGCAGCACTGTTCAGGGAATCTCAAATGTTCATAGAAAATATTGTTTCACAAAGATTATTAAGTAGTACTTAGGTATAAATTCAGTTTCTCCTCTCCATTCATGTTTTGACATGACTGTTTGTTCACTCTGCCTTGCAATCATTCTCTGAATCTCTGATTGTGAGAACATTTTTAGTCCACATCCTCTGATGGCTCCATAGATTTTCTGTCACTCTCCTCTGCTGAAGTCATTCAGTCTGTTCATCATTTTGGATGCATGATTGAAAAATAAAATATTTCCTTGTCTTTAGCCTTCAGGCACCTAAGTGTTACTGATGTAGTAGACCTGTAGTAACCTCTGAGCTGTTCATAACCTTCACAAAATCCAAAACTTTAAACACAAAGAACAGATAATGATGCAGCCACCACCGTGCTTTACTGCGTGTATGTTATTCTTTTACTTTCACCATAACTCAACCTTCCAGCCTCTTGTAAAACTTAATTGCTCAATTCAAAATAAAAAGAATACAGGAGATTATCGTCACACACAGAACAGAACCACTTGTTGCAAATTTCTGAAGCTCATTTTGTGCAGTTTTTGTCATCTTTTCTGAGTTGTAGCAGCTTAAAGAGAGATCTTTCTGATTCTTTGAAACTCCTCCGCCAACCACAGAGTTGGCTAAAAGATAGAATGAGGAAAGTCGAGAAAAGCCAACAAGAAAAGCCGAGCCTTCACTGTAGCTGATGACAGGGTGACCTCACACTGACCCAGTGCTTTAACTGAGCCATCAAAGTTTTAATTTTATAGTGTGTGCACTTCTGCAAAGAGGCTATTGCATTTTTTTTTTCATTTTATATTTCCCCCTACTATATATATTGTTTTTCAGTTGAATTTTAAAAAGTGTATATTATTGAACACAAAAACAGCTTTGAAATTGTCTATAGTTGTTCTACCTCACAAAACCTGCTGTTCTGAATTTTTCATCCACAATGTTTGAAACTCGTGTCTCATCTCCTACTTTTCTAGCCTGGAAACAGTAAAAATACAGAGGAATGTATTCCTACAGCAGTTATCTGAAAATAAAGGAGATAGAAAGTATTTTGTGGACATTGTGCCGTTAGAATTATGCAAAGAGATATTATAATACAGAAGTGACACTTATAAGTTCCCATTTATGGAAGAGGATATGATGACAAAGTAGCGTCTGCTTGCAGCTTGACGGCTGCTGACGTAAAGCGGCTCACCGAACTGTTGCGTGACGGGGTTCCCAGGTCCCGCGCCGTCACGGTGATGTTGTAGAAAGCTGTGGTCTCTCTGTCCAGCTCCACATCCCTCCTCACCCGAAGCTCGCCCTCCACAGGAGAGATCATGAACTCATCTGAGAACGAAGCAGAGAAAACCTTAGAGGGGAACGCAAACGGTTTTAGATGCTCAGAGAAAGCAGACGGAGGGACACTGACTCTGGTTATCTCCACCAGTGATGCTGTACTCTACTTTGCCGTTGAGACCAGAGTCTTCATCGCTTGCTTTGAGGGTCCACACCCGCGGGCCCGGCTGGCCCTCCGTTACCTCAAAGGGACCCTCGTACTGTCTGGGGAAGGTTGGCGTCACGTCGTTCACGTCCAAGACGTTTACCGACACCTGGAAGCAGGAAGGAGACGGTTTTTTATTCAAACCCCCACAAAGCTAGAGCTGGTGATGGGAATCTGGATTATCTCTGTAAAGATGATAAAAAAATGATCATTACTGTTGTGCTAGATGTCAGGCGGAGAGCAGGTTTCGGACACTGGTCAGTAGCCGTGATAACCAATGCATAATGCCCGTTGCTGATCTCATAGTCCAGCTCCTTCACAGCAGTTATTCTCCCCTGAACACACACACACACACACACACACACACACACACAGTTATTTGTTTGTTTTCTTGTCTTTATCCCTTTTGTGACGGTGTAGACGGCTCACCGTGATGCTGTTGATGTTGAACGTTTGGATCAGGTTGCCCCGGACGATTGCATACCGCAAGGTCCCATTCAGACCTTCATCTGGGTCAATGGCTGTTACCGTGGCGATGGTGGCCCCCACGGTGTCGGGTCCCTCGCTCAGCACGGTGACGTACTCCTCCTCTGGAAACTCTGGGGCGTTGTCGTTCTCGTCCACGATTCGAATGTAGACGGTGGTAGAGGTCTGGAACGAAGACGGCAAAATTCATCAAGGTACAAAACAAAAATCAATTTTATATCCATGATTTCCTCCCAAACCAATTAAAATTAAACTAGTTTAATTTAAATAAATACAGAGTCAGTTGATTGTAAAGGGTAAACAATGTTAAAGCATCAATAACTCCATCAACTTTTATCTAGAGAGGAAGAAACAAAGCTAAACACAAACCCACACATGCAGGAGTCGTTATTACTGAAAAAAGAAAAAAAATAACAAGTGTAGGCAAAGTTATTAGATAAAAATAGTTCTGGGTCAGAAGATCTTTCCACAGCAGAAATGACAACAAACACACAATTAAAGCTCTGTTATAATACCATAATAATAATTTGATGATGTTGTCATGTCATTTTCATCTAATTTTATAATTTTCAGAAAGTGCTTGTCTCAAAATAAATCAGGAAATGAAAGTATGAATCGATTTCTAAATGAAGCCCTTCAGTAAGAACTGAAAGCTTAACTGAGTAAATGAGGCGTGACTCCAATATGTATTGGAGGAAAAATAATTTTGAAATGTTTGTGGGAAAAAAGTTTGTTGAGTAAAGAAAAAAGCATTTTAATTTAGTGAAGGATTTTAAAGTAGGAAAATGTAAAGTGACATGGAAGTGAAAGAAAAGCCTCAGTAACTTTCTGTTCAACCAGTCTGACGTGTTTATCAGACAGCCAAGGGGGGAACAAGGAAGTTAGTCTTTACATTTAACGGAAAACAAAACACAGATTATGTAATTAACAATTTTCATACAAATTCTTATGGAAATCAACTCAGACAGAGTAGGTAGAAATATTATTGAGGTGTATAGTGAGAAACGAAGGTTGGAATATTGTTATTGTCCCACTTCTGAAATGGAAACAACAACTTTGCATTTTTCCACCATGTGAGCGAAGGACAACATGTTGGAGGAGACGGTTCTGTTGGTGAGTTAATCTGTCCAAACACACAGGTGGTTTTAAGAACTTTGGGACCTTAAAATCAGGCTTTGAAACTGAATTTAATGATATTTCATTTACAGTACATCAAAGCAGAGTTAAGAAAAATCACAGTATGTTAAGACCACAGAACATATGCTTTGAGTAAATGATGGGAGGAAAACCAACACACAAGAGCCAATAAGCCGCCTCTGCTTCTTTATGAGTTTGTTCCTCAGTCTTAAAAAACATTGTACTTTGAATCTCTGACACTTTGGCAGAGATAAAAAGTACAATGTTTGTGTTTTATGTGTAAATCTTTGTTTCTAAGATGTTATTTCATCAGGAAATGGTGGCTGTAGCACGTTTCACCGTTTAGCAATCCATAGTTTTGAAATTGTGGTTGTTTTGTACCCAACAGTGTCTGCTATGTGTCATTTCATACCTCTGAGAGTTACTATATTATATGACCAGATCATAAAAACGTTCTCAATACCAAGCAGACTTGGAATAAGGAACATTTTACTTTTTCAAAGCTTGTTCAAACTGCATGCACAAATGTTTTATCCTAATCATATTTTCTACACAATGACAGATGTTCCCCTAGTGCTAACTGAGCTGCTTTTATTAGCATTCAGGGTAAATATTAAAGTAATAAAAGTGAAGCGATTATTTTTGGTACCAAGATAACAACTCAAAACATGACTTGTTAAAACACATTGACTTTTGCTTTTTTTTATGGTAAAGGTTGAATGCTTAAAATAGAGTCAAGTATAAATGAAGTAGTTAAACAGTGAAAAGTGTTTGTAGAAAAGTGGAGGAAATGAAGAGTGTTAATGCCTACAGTATTCATAATAATAATTGTGTTAATGTCTACAGTATTCATAATAATAATTGTGTTAATGTCTACAGCATTCATAATAATAATTTGTTAGTATTTTGTAAAAAAAATACATCATAGCATCTTATTCATTAAAAAGTATGTGAAAGGTTTGAAGAGAAAGAAAACATTGGAAGAATAGTTTTTTGTTTGCATGTTTGGTTTACTATGTAAGGCGGCCATGTTGGACTTTTAGGACCTTCTGTGTTTACCACTTGGAGTTCTGACTGCAGAAGACTGATCTGTTGAATTCATTCTTAAACATTTCAGCTTCTAGGTAGTGACTGAAAGGAACATTCTTTTGTTGTTTATATGACAAAACAAACATAAATTATTATTTTTATGGGTATCAGAGTAAAGGGGACTGAACAGTTGGAGATAATTTATTTACCAACATACATTGAATCGTGAGGTTAAAGTGCTACGGTTGAATAAGGTATGAATCTTAATCGTTTTAGATGATTTTTAAAGTATATTTAGCACGTGTAGATGTTTTATCTTTACTTTTTTTCTCGATGTTGTGCTGACCTGAACCTCAGGGGGCGGAGCTCAAAGCCAGAGAAGGGGCGTGGCTTAACCACTCGTCGTACCGCACTAGAGGCGGCTCCTGTCTGCTCGACTCTTCATTTTACTACGAGTGAACAGACGGAGAGTAAAGAGGTCCAACAGCTGAGCACATTCTGCACTTCTGCTTCGTTTTGTTTTTAAAGTCCTGCCGGCCATGGAGAGGCGACGGACATCCGTCTGGAGGACAAAGCCCACATTCTGGGTGTTGTTTCTGTTTGCTGTTGCTGAAGGTAAGCGCGTAAATCCCTCTGACATCTGAAACTTAATACTTTCTAAACACCCCGCGGGTGTGAGGACTTGTTGTCACTTTTAAGCTGTGAGGATTTATGACTTTTTTCATTATTTGATTGTAGAAACTTAACAGAAGTTTTAATGTGTTTAGTAGTAACTCTACCCAGATGGAGTTATAATGCTTTGACAGCTCCAGCCTGGTGTAATTTAACCACCTCCTCTCCTCTGAAGCTTTTTTCTTTTTTCACAAACAGCTGCGCAGCATCACAGTTTGCGCTGGAGTGCTTATGTAAAAAACTCTGAGGTGAAAACATTTTCCACATTTCTCGGGTTGCTGCTGTTGTTTTGAGACGGAACATCTGGCGTGGAGCGGCTTTAAATGCCCCTCCCTGTGGGGAACCAGCCGAAACACATGCAGCACTTTGGGGCGACATTTGTTTCTTTTTTTTCTGTCTTTTTTATATCTACATGTCTAGAAATAAAGGGAATAGAGAAAGGCATTGGCTGGCCCTTAATGAGCAGCGGTTTTCTGCATGTTTGGCCTTGTGCTGGAGGAGAGAGCGGAGCAGCTGGTGCCTCAGCAGGCGCTCTTATCGCTCCCAGGCTCCACGGATAAGTCTATTTAGATATGCAAACTCAAAGGAGATGATTCCTGAAAACACCTTAAATATGGATAAAATGATCTAAAAGTACCAAAGAGTTGCTAAACTCACACACTGGGACACATTTAGGGTTCAGAGGTGAATGGGTGATGTTGACCGACTTTAATGCCTCATCATTAACAATAATTTAATCCCTTTAAAGGTCATTTCATTCCTGTAAACAAACAATTTCCCTCTGCCAGTGTGTGCTAGTTTGTTCTTTAATAGAAATAAGAAAGTGCTCAACTTTTTTTTTTACCTTTTTAAAACCATATTTCCATTTATCACCCTGCCAGTATTTTCCTATGGGACTCCTGGGTTAAATGGATTCCTTTGTGTGCAGGGTGCAGAACGGTTCCTTGTTAATGTTTGAAAAGTAGAATTCACATACATTCTAGACTTGCTGCTCAATTTAAATTTATTTTCTCACTACCAGTTTACGACCCAAATAAGAGCTAAACAGAAACTAATTTGTCTTAAGATAAAGGATAAAATGTAGATACTGTGCTAATGAATCGTGCCAATATTAACTAATATGCAGTGTTCTAATCAAATAAATGAATAACAAATAGATGACATAGTGTCACTATGGATCTTGGTAATTGAAATTGGAAGTGTGACGTATGTTGGAGTAGGCGGGTCGTGTTCAGATTTCCCATGAGTTCTGTCCTACATTTTTTTTTTTTTTTTTTTGCGAAAAATAAAAATCTCCTGACCTTGTGGAAACCAACAGTTTCTCATAAAAGCATTTATTCTGACATAAGAAAGGAAGTAGTTTCTGACTCGCCCAGTTGTGTTGACAAAGTTGGCTAATAGACTTCTCAATAGGTTGGCAAACCTCTAAAAAACTTTAGATACTTCTAAATCTTAGCAGCGTTAAACTTAAGGGTTTGTGACCACAGAGATTATCCAATTATTGGTGCTCAAAACAGGAAAGTTGGAATTTGATTCAAACCTTAACTGGAGAATCCTGCAGATATTGTTTAAAATACTGTTTTGAGTTATGAAACGTTACATTTGTGGAATAAATGTAACATTCTTTATTTGGCATTAGAAGATTAGATCTGATTTATTTCTTTCAAACAAAGTTTCTCTGCTTGTGAAAAGTATAAATGGGAGTTCTTAGTTTGTCAGAAAACTAAATATAAAATCTCATTTTGGTCAAATATTGCGCATCATCCCATCTGGTGAGTTGCACCTTAAACCCCTGGTACCAGAATATCAGTAACTTTTAATGTGCCTCTTTAAAAGTCTTTTGTATTGTAAGGACTCAAAACATTAACCCAGTTTGTCTACATCCTCATAAATCCATTCCTGCCCATCCCTCCTCTTTAACCTTGGGAGTTCAGTCAGGTAGAGGTGATATCCCAAATGTAGCCTCAAAATTTAGATTTTCAGCAATTATAGAAACAACTGGGACATGGTACATCCAGGGTAACATGTTGTTGAAGTCTAAAACTGGGAGTCAGCCTCCCAGTTCAGGTTTAAACCTGAAAAATGCCTTTGCAGTTTTTTTCTCTTTTTCTAAAAAGTGGCTGAGAGGCTCCATTAAGACATAACAAGACCGATTGGAAATGCCCTCACCCCATTTCTGTGATCTCCTCATTGTTGGGGAGTTTCCTTCATTTTACGGCTGTGATGAAAACAGTCGTTGTGCCTCTGCCAGTAATGGATTTCCACTCTGCAAGACCTGAGTGAAAGCCAGCTGCAATCAGAGGCTCTTTTCCTCCCAGATAAGCATTTAGCTTCTTGTTGCGGACAATGGCAGAGAAAAAAGGAGTCGATGAAGAACATACAATGTACGGAGGTCCAAAAGGGCCACAATGTGAGAAGTAAACAGAGTAAATCATTACATGGTAACTGAAGTGTGTAAACTGAAGTCAATTTAAGTAGTCTATTAATAGTAATTCTCATTTGTAAGATTTTATCAATAAAAAGCACAAAAATATAAATATTTTAATCCTTTGGATCACTAATGTTGTTCTAGTTAAGATAATTGGTCTGAAGGAGACTAACTGTGCAGGTTAACCAATCAGAAGCCAGACTCTATATAAAGTCCTACAGTGGCTGTTTGAAATATGTAACACAACAAAATAATTTAAGTTTATTTATTTAAATTGGTTCATTACTCAATTTAGAAATGAGTAATATTAATGATAATTTTTGATCATTTTTACATTTTGGTTCTTTAAAAATGATCAAACCTCTCTTTCTCACAGGTTGTCTAAAATAATTGACTACAACCTGAAAAATGCTTAATAGTAAGAGGTAAAAGTTTGACCTAATAAAATGTAATTATTTTCAACTAAATTTTAATTCTGACAAATATATTGAGGAAAGGATTTTGTAAATTGTGTTTGACACTCAAAATGAATGGGAACAATTTTCCTCCCAGTTTCTGAGACTCTTATTTTGTAAGTAATTAGTTGTAAATGTTAAATTATTAAGACTTTCATAAATTATTCATAACATCTATTTATTTTTAGTTTAGCTCATAGTGACACTTTCAGCACTCCATATCTTATGAAACCACTCTAAGGTTCTTTATCGCTTTGCTTTCCTGTCCTGCTGCGGTTGGTGTTGTGCTCACATCGATTCTGAGCTAAATGAGTGCATCTTTATTAGGGAGCAGGTTTCCGTAATCAATCTCATTGACGATAACGTGCCTGCTGAGGGACGGAGGGAGGAAGCTGGTGAATGATTGTGCAACAGTTGTGTGGGCATATCCTGCATGTGCTGCATTAGTAATAACAGGAGAGTGGAGGCGGGGGCACTTCTATTGTTTTGGGAGTTTTTCTGCTGCAATCATCTTTAAAGGTCTGTATATTTGTCACGTTTAGCATGCAGCGATTTATGTCTAGATGTTACCAGCAGTGACCTCCACGCTGCTGGGAACACTTTGTCCCCCATGTGGGTGATTTTTCTCAGCAGCCCAGGGTCACAGCATTAACCACAACGCTAGAGCCTTGACTGTTCAAGAACAACACGAAAAAAAACTATCTTTGGTGGTCCTTGGTGAGATTTCATAGTGATAACCAAAGACACACAAAACATGATCTAATTTCTTCAGTTTTTAAAAAACAACTGTTATTCCTACTTCTTCTAAATCATAAAACACAACAATTATTACAGCTGTAGCATCGTTAACATTTAATCTCAATTAATTTCAATACACTTTATTTACCATCAGTTCACAACAAATGTCATCACAAGTAGCTGACAAGATCCATTTATAATATATCATTTAATCCATATAAATTCCAATGTGTAGTTATTCTGTATTGCATTTAAATTCAATTCATAATTCCTCCTGATAAAATCCATTCAGTCTCTCCTGTTAGCGCCAGTAGAGCACAACAGTAGAAAACCACAGATTCATATCTTTGTTGTTTTGATACATAGAATAAACAAAAAACATCACTAGTAATATTAGTGTAGATTTAATTTTTCATTGTAGATTTCTGCCATTTAAAAGCTGCTGATTTAGTTACTGAGGTGTTAATACTCGTCAGAATAAAGCCAGCTGATTGGTATCATGATTATCCATATTTTGCAGGACTGGAAATCTTTTCACTCAAAGCAGTTTGCTTTGTTTGTACAAGTGGGACAGCTCCACAGGAAGTGACCGGTGGTTTTGGATTGGCTGTTTTAGAGACGCCAGCCAACAGAGTGTCAAGTAGATTAATGCCGAGGTATTTCGGCTTCCTTTTTAATATTTTAGACAAAATCTGCAAATATGTACATTTCCCAAAAATAATTTGGAGCTATATTAAAAGGAAAAATCTATAAATAGGTGAATCTGCAAATACTGAACCACAAATAGATACGAGTCTAATGCATGATTTGAGGGAAAGCACCAAAAAATCACCTAACCTGTCCTGGTTTTCAGATTGCTTTACTGAAGATGGAAAATAAGTAACTTTAGGTAGAGGTGGAGCTTTTCTCAACATGATGACCTGCTGACAGTTAACCACTTCCTGCTGTGACTATGATTCAAACACTTCCTGTTGCTGATCCCCTTTTTACTCCTTCTGCTTTGTTCACGGAGCCGACACTCCTTCTGGTTTTTCCAACATCCTATGTCGGGAAAGATCTGGGATTTAATGCAATATGGTTGCGTTGGAGTAATTTGGAACATTTTGGAGAGATGAACTCCTTAGATGAGTCAGATATCAAACGCTTCAACTCTGAGTGAGAAAGCCGTCAGTAGCAACAGGTGTCAACCAAACAAAGAGGGCCTGTTCCTGCGACCCCCCAGGGATCACAGGAGCAGAAATCTAGATATGAGAGCCAACAACAAATCTGTCAGAAACATTCTCCCTGCAGATATCTATTAGCTTGCTGTGTCTTTATACGTTCTGGCGGATCAGAACAGTTCTGAGGTTGGTACGGGTAAACTACACTCACTTGGCATCTTCACAGCCTCCCTCCAAGCACCTCCCCACAAAAGCCCCGTCTTGTTGGAGTGATATCTGTGAAACACAATCTGTGTGAACCTGTGACCCTCTAATCTGAACCCATTTCAACCAGAAACTCAAGCCTTATGTAAATCAGGCGAGAAAAGGCAGTCGGGTTTGTGAGGAAGGCGGGGTGGGTGTGAAACAGAAGAGACGCCCCATTGTCCTGCAGAGCAGACAGGAACAGCCAGAGGATACCAGTTTCACCTTAATCACCCTCCACGCTCTTCCTATTGCTTCTCCTTCCACACAATAGCGATTGTAGAATTCAGCTGCCTGAGAGGAAAATACTGCGTGGCACACACAGGATGCACACTTGACGTGTATACACACATTCACAGATAATCAAAGAGCAAAGGTTCCAGTGTATTAAGCTACTGTACTTCCTTTCCAGCTGATTGTTAACGCAACGTTTTAAATTGCATTTTATCAAAAACAAGCTGCTGTGCTTCCTGATTTCAGCCCAAACCCCAGAATGCTTTCCTTGCTTGGTGCATGTGTGCATTCTCTGAAACTTAAACGCACCGAGTTCATGACCAAAGTCTAGTTAAATGCCAGGAAGTTGCTGAAACAGCTGTTTTGCCGAGCAAACTTTCAGACATGTTGCAATACGTCCCACGCAAGCAGATTTTGGAAACACTTTAAATATACAGTAAAAGAAGTATCATTCTAACTAACAAGTACGTTTTTCTCTACTTTCAATCAGTAAACACAATAAATCCACATGTTAAAGGACATTTTGATAAGTGAGAGCTCTGCAGGGACTCCAAGGAACCAGTGGGGCCAGTCGGGGCCGGGCTCCTACATGTGTTTGAGCAACTTGTGTAAATTAAAGAAAAATACATAACACAATGCAAAGCTTCATTCTGGTCATTGAATGCATCTAAACAGCCAGTCAAAATCAACAAACAAGCAGCTGGACATGAGCCAAGGTTCACCTGAATCAATGTGCGCCTCTTTCTCACACACTACCTGTTGACTTTGTTGCTAATTGGCTTTTATCTGTAAATATATGAGGACAGTTTCAGGTAAAGATGAGTAGCAGACATTACAACCAGTACCAGGTTCCTCTCTGTGGACGGTCGTTTTCATTCTGAACTGACTCCTGCTGTTCTGTTTGCTGCTCTTTTTGGAGACCTCTTCTCTCTGAAAGTCCTGCTAACGGACACAACTGGAAGCCTCATCTGTACCTTCAGGAATACATACAACACCTGTAACAGCAAGGATTCTTCCAGAAAGCATAAAATCTCATGAAATTGTTCATCACCACAACTGTAAGACATGTCCAACCCCTCTGGGCACTAAAACTTGTTTTCAGGTTAACGATAGGCCATGAATTAGCCTTATTCGATATGCGAGCTGGAGGCAGAGATCGTGGAGAAGCTGGATGTTTCAGAAGAAATTTCATCCTGACAGCTACAGCCGACAGTGGTTCTTTGTTATAATGTGAGCAGCAGTGGTGAGTTTGACGTGTCTATGGACCTGCAGGTTGCTCTGTCTGTGTTAGCTATGCATGAGCTGTAAAACAACTGGACTGCTGGTTCACAGTTAAGAGATGCTCCAGCTTGCTTTTGGTCCACCTCTCAGGCCACACACTGATAACTTGTGTTCTGCTCATTTAAAAGAGATGCAAATCTGATACCTGGGCCACAGAAAGTAAGTCCAGCTTTGTTTGTTGGGGGATAAAGGAGAACAAACAGCAGGAAGGAGAATATGTGGGCCCGATGCAGATTTTATGTAAAAGTGGCGATAAGAAAGCCATAAGAAATCCTGTTTAAAGTTTGACAGGAGCCATGTTGGGGATAGCTAAAATGTGGAAGAATGTGTTCAGGTCTTATTGAAGCATGGTGGTGGCAGCAGCATTCTGTGGGGATGCTTTACTTTGTGATGGATAGAGAATCTGGGGGAAGGGATGGAGCTAAACGGGACGACCCTGGAAGAAAACCTGTCTGTAAAAGTCTTCTGACTGGAGCCGTCAGCTGATTCTAGCAGAGGTACAGTGAAAGGCAATTTGTGTGTTAGAGTGGCCCAGTCAAAGTCCAGACCTAAATCCAATTGAAAATCTGTTTAAAGACTTGAAGATGTATGCTCTTCATCCAATCTTTCTCAGCTTGACATGTCTTGTAACAATTAAAAATGTGGAAGAATGCATGTGCATGCCACACTTTTTAGATTTTTATGTGTGAAAGTTTAGAAAAGTCTTTGGTGGAGTGAGCTAATTTATAGTGGACGGCGCAGGTAAGACTGCAATGACTGTAAAAATTCAGATTTTAGCTGTGAGGAGACGGAGGGACGTTTTCACGAATCTAAGAAACTCAGGAAGGAAGTCCTGGCCGCTCTCCTCCCTCCACATTTACATATTCAGGCACTTACTGTAACTCGTGACTTAAACTGTTACTATTCTTCATACTTCTCTATTGATGCTGCTTGCCCCCTCACTTTCTTGTAGTTGGCTCGTACACACTTCCACACACTCTTCCTGTTCTCTTGCAGCACATAGCAATTTTAAATGCTGCACCAACTCTGTAGTCTGCTGCAGACACAGGCAGGTTTGCTCTGCTGGTTTTTTACATTGGCTCTGCTGGAGTCATTTATTTCACCGAGATATTCGAGAAGTTGAAGAGTGGTTACGTGTCTGTGCAAGTGTCAGACTGCAGCTTCGGTCAGGCGATTATTTTATTTCAGCAAAATAAAGTCATGTTCATGAAAAACACATGCATTTTACTGCAAGTATAAAGAAGTTAAAACAGGATGTGGTTAAAAGCAGAACTCATGAGTGAGACAGGTACAATATCTAAGAGGGGCTCACAGCTGTCATGCACTTCCTGATGTTTGAAAATACAAATATGTGCAGATAAACTGCTATTGCTTCACAACACCACAACAACCCAACTTGTTTATTAAAGCTACACATCATTTTCACTGGTATCACAATCTATATTTATATGTAACTCTGGCTCCAGAGGAGCTCAGTGTTTGTTTTAGTCAGCAGACTCTGCACCGTTTCTAACTGCGGCTTGGAGTCATAAAATGAAGAAAACCAACCGTGCTGACCCAAAGGCAGGAAAAAACGCAAAAGCAGTAGAATCTGGTCATGAAATGGACACAGTAAAGAATGCTGGGTTATTTTCATAACCCATCTGCTGGGCAGAAGCTGCTGGGTTTTAGGTTGGGTTAGTTTGATCAAATATTGGGTTAAAAATCATAACTCAAGAGTTGGGTCAGAAATTCACTCTGCAGCTTGAATAATTCTGTTGCGTCAGATTGTTTTTAATCCTGTTTTTATATGGTGAAATTTAAAAACCCTTATGTCGGGTTATGAGTTTCAACCGAATTTTGGGTCATTGTAACTTTGGTTAGTTGCCATTACCCAGCGTTGGGTCGGTCCATATTTGACCCAGCACTGGGTTAGAGATTGGGTTGTTTTTAGCCCATCAGTTTTAGCCGTATGAAAGATTACTGGTTGCTATGGAGGTTTGTTTGTGGTGTTATGTCTGTGACATGTTGTGGTATCAGGCATGAATCTCATCTGCTAAATAAAGATGTGGTTCACTAAATAAATAGATTTTTACTTTGTCATTTTTTAGCTGAACCTGACCTGTCAAATCCAGACAGTTGAGACAATTAAACATTTGAGTGTTTAGTCCTGTTTCAAAACAAACCCAGATATTTAGCAGTATCTATATTACAAACTATAAAGACATTAATAATTCTTAACTTGTTCAATTATTTCATATTCCAACAGTTTTCAGTAGGCGGTTTAAAGTTAAGTGATGGCACAGTAGCTCTAATAACAGATTCTCTTTTTTTTGCTCCCACTGCTGTTTGGTTTGATGAAAGCATCAGTGAATGCTGTTTATGTTACAAAATGTGACAGCCCTTGTATTTTGTCTACAACTTTCAATCAGTTTCCTACAGAGAACCAAAATGCTGCAGAACATATGATAAAATGAGGTTGAGGCTTCTTCAAGCTAGCTAAGAGGATTATTCAAAAACTACTTCCTTTCTAATTCAAATGAAGATTTTTTTGCATCCATGATGTGAAAAAGCTTCTTTCCTCTTACATATTTCATGCTTTTGGTTTTGGTCATACCTAATTATTTCAGATCAACAAATTTTGTCACAAGACAAAGATAATCTGAAAGCTAATTTAATTTTTAAATGATAATTTAACTTAAAATAGAACATTTAGTTTGGAATTATCATGAAAGGATTGTGATGTGATTTTACCAGCAAAAAACAAGCCTGGTAAGTGCTGAAACTGCAGAGTCAAGAAACCACTGAAGTGGAATCTGTTCAACAACAAAATTGGCCTAATATTCTAAAACAGCAAGGAATGTTTCTCCTAAAAGAAAATCAAGAACTGATGGGAGGATACAGCGATGAGTCAGTCTGGCCCAGTTCATGTTTGCCAAAAAACTGTTCAATCATAAAGAAGATTTCTGGAAAAACATTGTGTTGAGTTATGAGAAACGTGTAGATGGTGTCCAAAATTCACAGACTCTTTTGGGTTCATGGGTCATTTAGTTTCTAACATGCAGCCAAAATGGTTTGGATTCCTTTTTCTCAACATTTTGAAAGTGCTTTCACATTTCTCTGATATCCAAATTCATTATGGCATAAGATCTTGTTACAGTCGTACCTGCTGAGGTGTATTTGGATGTTCCTTCTGGCTCTTTCAGTTTTGTGATCTAAAGTTTCTCAGACTCCTGATGGCACTGAAATATTTTATCCTGTTCAACTGGGAATAAACCAGCAAAAAACATCCCACCAATAACAGCAGAAGTGTGGTGGTAATGTGGCAAAATGCTCCCAGGACGGAAACCCTGATCTTTGCTTTTCAGAATTACTCTGGAAGTTTTAATTCTGAAGATTTTTATCTGGTTCCGTGCAACTTCCTAAACTAAATTCCCTAAATATTTATTCTGGAAAATCTAGTTCTTGCAGGCCTAAAATACCCTGAACAAAATGTGACTTTTTGTTTTTCCTGCAGTGCTGCAGGGTTATTCTTCGTCATCTTTAATCTATAAATATTGGGGAGTTTTTTCCCCTTCCACTGCACACAAACACCTTCTTTCTTTTTCACACTCATTCATGCTAAAATGCAACCATCGATGAATACTATTAGGACTTTTGGAGACAAACCAAAAAGTACCTCATAGTTGTTGTTTGGAACAAGCCATATAAGTGATAAACACATGGAAATACTTTGGTCAGATGAGATTACATGCAAAGTCAGCAAAAACTGAACTCATTATGTTGGTGAAACATGACGTTTTTCAGCATCGACAGGGAAGCTGGTTTGCATCCAATCTGACTGAGCTTTACGTGTTTAGCAAATAATCATGTCACAATGTTTAGAGCTGCATAGAGAAACTTCAAGCTGTAAAAAAATGTTTTAGTTTTCTTGGACATTACAACTATCCCATACTTTGAGCATTTCTGGTATGCAAAATAATCTTAATAAAATATATTGACAGAATGTAAAAAGTCAGTTTATCCTTCCTTTTCTGTTCTGTGTGTCTCAGTTTTCACCTAAACAGAGACACGGTGCAGACAGCTGTGCTGTAAACATTCATATCTGTGTTAGGATGGTCAGTTAACCAAGACTGGCTGTTGGGGGAGAACAGAACAGCCAGAATAACCCACACAAAGCAGGCAGAGTCCATGCTACTCATACTGGATCAACAGTGACAGCTCTCCAGTTTTGAAATAAATTCATCTTTCTTTATTTGTGTTCAATTTAACCTTTATTTTACCAGGAAGTATAATTAGACTCATCTGTTTTTGTTTCCTCTCTCTATTTAAAGTGGCACCGACCCACTCCAGCTCCTCACTGACTGTGTCTGCTGCCCACCGGTACTACTCCTGCCCAGAGGGGGTGACTGCCAAGCTGGTGTGCAACCAGAAAAATACCAACTTACATCCTGATCAGCACGTTGCTGACCGCTGGCTCTTCACGCCCCACATCGACATGCACTGTAAACGTGGGGAAACCCCACGCGATGTCGCCCACAAAGGCCACGGCTCGCAACTAGGCGTGGAGATGGGCCATTCGAATGAAAACATGTGGGTGATTCTCAGGAATGTGACCCTCGCTGACCAGGGCCGCTACTGCTGCCTAGCCCTGGGCGCTAAGATCGATCACAACCATCAGTCGGTCGAGAGCCACAGCCACATCGTCCTTCATGTTACACCAAGTAAGCAGAACAAACAGGCTGGACATACAATTTAAAATTACCAAGCGTCTTACAAGTTTTATATCATCCAGACTTTTTATCTGCTTATAGTCTAATGAACTGTTTGATGTATAGTAAAGAAAACTGGCCCAAGCACTCATTCCTGTGAATATGTTATTTTCTTAGAGAGAGATGGGGCGACCAACTGCACGTTCTGGGATCCCACACCTCCGCCAGGTATGAAACCAACTCCTCCGCCAGGTATGAAACCAACTCTGGCCTTTAAAAGCAGAATATGGCTGGAATGTTTTTGAAATTCTTTCTTTTCCTTCTGCAGCCTCGGTGCCCGTGGCTTTAGCCTTAGCTGCTTGCATTCTGGCTCTGCTGTCGCTGCCTCTTATTCTGGTCCTGGTCTACAAACAGCGAGAGAATTCACGGTCAAACAGACGTACGTACTGCACTGAAATGCACTGCGGTGAAAAATGATTTGCCTTCTTACAGAATTCCTGTCTTTGCTTTCTGGCACCCTAGTTTCAGGGACATATTATTTATTATTAAGGAAAAACATTTTCAAACCTGCCTGCACTAATGTGAAAAAGTATTTTTTACTCCTGGAGGGAACAAAAACCATGAAGCTTCTGGGAATGTCTTCATCATCCCTGTGGAGGAAAAGATTGAATTCAGACACAATGGAAGGTTTATGTTCATAAACAGATTTTTTTAGGGTTATGCCAGAGCATGACATTTTTTTTTAAGTTCTTTTAGCCTACTTCATGTTGTCAGACAGGTTCTATTTATGTGATTTCTCCTGTCTGGGAGTAACATGGCCTGAATGTGGTTGGTGGAACTGAAATCAACATTAGAAAAGGTGGGGAGTTGTACTTTCACATTGAGTCAGGTTGGTTTGGATTGCTTCTCTTCCACCTAATAAATAAAAAAATCTGAATTTTAACATTTAACTGTGCCAAAAACTTCAAAGCATAAGACTTCTGTAAGTTGGTCAGCAAATATTCACAGCAGAACACAAACTCAGATACGTGTATATGTTTTAATGCCGGGTTTCCCAGAGCGCCCGGTGTGGCACGTTTCCTGTGGATGTGGTGGATTAACTGTAGTACAAACAGTGAGAAGCACATTCAGTCTGCTGTGCTTCAGTTCAGCCACAGAGGCTCATTTCCTGTTTCCTCTCTCCCAGGTGGACAGGAGCTGGTGCGGATGGACAGGTACGTTTTCCCACAGCCAGCTGATCTCAGAGCATCAAAACAAAGTCGCTCCTCAGAACGGCGCGCGCCGTTTCATTCCTTTGGGGTTTTGTTGAGAGTGTGTTCATTTTTGTACTTTAACAACCAATGAAGTGTTTTTCTTTGATTAATCATCGTTTACCACAAGGAAACATGGTGACGTGACTCCAGTAAATATCAACTCTATTAGGGTTATTTTGGTTCTGTATCCAAGAGTCAAACAGTAATCAGAACAACAATCAAAGGAAATGGAGGTTAATATAAATCCTTTAGAAGGGAATGTATGACTAAATTAAAGCTTAAGTTATATTTGAGTCATTCTAAAATAATGTATTTGCTACATTGATAAAAATACTTGAGTACAAAGGAAAATAATCTGACATACAATGTTTGGGTCCATGGAGGAGCAGCATGGATAAAAAGGGGAACTAATTAGTGAAGAGAGGGAATAATTTGGAGTCTCACATAACAGTGGTAGGATTATAAAAGCACATACATGAAAACACCACAGTGTTGTCATGACAACACGTATTGCAGAACTGGTCATTTTAACCGAGTGACCAGAATAATGAAGTTTTTACAGAAATTACATTTATGGAGCGTGTTTGGATTGTTTTGTTTCTTCAGTTACTATTCACTAATTTACTACAAATGTGACAAATAGGCTTCTGTCCTGAGGAGCAGATGAGTTTTGAAGCAGAGCTGTGAGTCACGCTGTGGTTTCATACAAACTTCTCCTTTTTGTGTGTGTTGTGTTTGTAGTGAAGCTCAGGGCCACGAGAATCCGGTGTTTCTGGGCGGATCCCCGCAGACAAAGACCCGGACTGTTTCTCAGATCCTGACCCGGCAGCCCTCTGAGACCAGTCGCCACTTACTGTCGGACCCGGGAACGCCCCTCTCTCCTCCCGCACATGGCGACGTTTTCTTCCCATCCGAAGGTAGGAACAGAAGGAATCTGTGCCTTCATATTGTGACTGCAGTTGAAAAGAAAAACCGAGTCCGTTTGGAGACAAAAGAAAATGTAAAAGACTTTTGGAGTAATAGTTTGTTGAAACATTTGTTGATTCTGCATCCAGTCTTCTTTGGTGGAAATCCATCAGCATCCCATATCTTGCCTTGGTGATGTTTACCCACTTTGTCCAGATGAAGTTTTCCAAATCTACTAGATTGTGAGGAAATTTGTGGTCCAACAGTCCAGTTTTGGTTAATCCGACCACAAAACTAGATTTTTAGAGATTCTTTGACCATCCTCCTTCGTCCGACATGTTACAGGCCCTCAGCATGTGGGCAGCTTCCCTGACCCTGATTCATGTGAAACAAACCTTTAGTTCTATAATGCAGTGGATATCTTGTGCCCTTCTCCTGACTGATACTTTTGGAAAGTAAATAATTTGGAAACTGAATAAAAAAACGAGCTTTTAAATACCTAAATGATGAAAAGGAGCCAGTTGTGAACTGAACGAGACTGAAATGGATCAATAGGAAATGGATCAGAACGGTATCAGTTTAGGGTTTGTATATTTATGCATAAATCCTCCCAAACAGGATTTTTTGTTTTTCAGGTGTGTACAGGAAATGTGTACACATCTAGATCGTCTCATTTTATTTACATTACAAAACACAATCATTTTAAAATTATTGTTGTTCTTATTGCAGGTATTATAATTATACGCACATATGATGCTTCCTCCAAATGTATTTTGTCAATTTTTGCTCATTAATCCTTAATAAATATTGCAAGAGTTTTAACAGGAGAAAAATCGAGCAGCACTCTTTGACAGTCTGTAAGTTTCCTGCAGAAAAGTTTAAGCTTGCAATGTGAAGCGTAGATCCGGTTTCGGGTCGATTTAAATTCTCGGTTTTCTAGGTCAAGAACTCTGGCTGAGTCATAAATGACTTTCAGAGGTAACCAGCAGACTGAACTGGAGGATTTAATCTCATCTTTCAGCTCATCTTCCAGACCTGACGCAGTTTACCTTCAGCTCTAAAGCAACCTTTAAGTCTTTGACTGAATCCTTTCTGCCATGCTGCGTTTTATTGAAAAAAAAAAAAAGAAAAACGACAAACGATTGCTTCAATGATTACATATTCATTTAGGATAAATTCTCTTTGGAAAAGGACAAACTTAACATTTTCTTTAAAGAAACCTCCCCACTGTCTTCCCACTGGTTCTGCTGGTTCTTGTGTTTCTGTTGGACCTTCAGATTTTTCACTTTGGCCAAACTGAGGCGACTCGAGAACCACAGGTCCAATCAGGCTCCATCAGTTCAGTTCTCACTGTCATAAATGACTGGAAAACTAAATAAAAGAACAGCATCATTTAGTTAATGTTTTAAAAACCAACATTTTGTTCTGCATGATGCAGTTAGGAACTAATTTGTGCGTCTAAAGGCTTTCAGATTCACCTCTTCCTCAAGCTATTAACATCGGTGCTTTCACCATTGTGTGAAGGTATTGCAAAAGGTAGTGAATCAGAAAGTTTAAATTTCAAAATCTAGAATCTGATGCAATCCAGTACAACTATGACTCCATCCATATCAGCTGAAATATCCTGTCTTGCACAAAATGCATGTTCACACTTTAAACATCCTGGCAGATGCTGATAAAGCTGACAGGTTGAACTTGCCTGTTACATCCACCACTAGGAGAGCTGCTTCCCGTCAGATGTCATTTTCTGCCCACTCAGTTTTCAGCCAAACATCCTCTTCTGTTGCTTTTTCATGACCGAACACAGAACATCAGACCTCCGGTACGCCGAAGAGTTTCCATTCCAGCGGTGTTTTTTTTAAATCTACGGGCACCTGGGCAGACATTCCTGGCATTCCCAGGTGGATTATTGAACTTCCTTGAAGACATATCTCAGTAGAAACAAAATTTGCTCTAAAGCCGTTCCACAGCAATTCAAAAAGAAAGCTGTGGTCGCTCTGCGAACCCTGCAGTTCGCTCTTAATGGTGAAGAGCCAGTTTACAAACAAACAGGCTCTGCATTATTTTAACTGATTTGACACTCCAATATCAGTGCTCCTTTTTAAAATGACAAATAACTACAGAAGGTGTTCTGTGGTTTCTGGTACAGAGATGTTAGCAGCAGATCATCAAAGTCTTAGAAAGTTGGGATCCATTCTGGATTAGACTCGTTTGATCTGCACATCCCAGAGCTTCTCATTTGGATGTTGTAATGAGTGAGCGGTGTGAGGTAGAACTGAGTACATTCAGTTTGCTTATGCAGATCCTGAACTACATGAAAGCTTGTAGGTTATTTTGGTTTTTCATAACTTGAAAAATGAAGTATTCTGAATCATGGAGGATTTCCGCTGACATATTTTTCCAGATGTTTTGTAGAACTACGCACTCTGAGGTTTCTGTGAAGAAACTTCAGCTTTCGTCTTCATCATTTTAGTCCTTCTTACTTTCAGCTTTACGGAGTTTAACATGAACTTCCCTGTTATCTCAATGTTGCAACTCTGGCTTCGACTCTTGGTTCTGCTTTCTTCTTCTTGTTTTTTTTTTTTTTTAGTTACCAGCAAAACACCAGCCATTCTGTGAATTTGACCAGTCTGTCTGCCCACGTTTGAATCGATGTGGTGAAAAAATACGTGAAAAACACAAATGTTGTCATTCGCCATTTAGAGAGTTTTGTCATATTTGTGCAGGAAGTGCAGTGCTGAATCTGCAGACGCCTTCATATGTCATTTCTCATCTGTCAGCAGAAAGTCTCGAAGTGATTTCTCTGTCCTCACTGATTTTCACTTGTTTTCCTTTTCAGACGTCATCCCTGAGAATCCAGACCTGGTGCATATTTAAAGCCCGTTCTTCACCTAAACTGTTGACCTGGAAAGATTCCTGCAGCTCTTCTGTTCTTCCCTTCATTTTAATACCAATACTATCCTCATGAGCTCTCTCACAGTAACTGCATAAACACTTATTGTTCCTGTCTGGATTTGTCATCTGTTCGTTGTCTGGACTGCAGGAGGGAGGAGCGCTGCGTTTCTGACCCACATACCATTTCCACCTGCAACAACATCTGCAGGCAAACAGGTTGCATCTGATCTTCAGGCCAAACTCTGACAACAGCTTACAGACCTGGCTCTGCCGTGTCTTTCATTAACCCTGTGAGGAGTGCTGAAAGTGGGAGTCTTGCCATAATCAGGCAGAGAGCGATCTACTCAGCTTTTAGAGAAAATCATTTAAGCAGCAAGTTCTTGTGAGCTCAAATCCCCAGAGTTCAAATGCATCGCCTGAACTCTGTTCTCTGTCATGTGAACTTTCTACTGTCAAACCTCTTATTGTGAATGCAGCAGTTTTCTTTTGCTGGTCATTGGAGAACTGTCAGATAAGCAGTTTCATAAAATCACCTGTCGTTATAGAGTTCATGTTCATGTTGTGTACAGGAATCAAACCAACAGACTCTGAAGCTCCTGTCGAAACTCTTAAAGCAGGACTTCTGGCCATCTATCTGATTTCTGAAAGGACCAAAGCAGCAAGAAGGGTTAAAGTCAGCCCACCACTGTTATGCTTCTCAGCTTCCAAACTAGGAATCAACAGGACTTTTGTAAGGGTTAGCTGGCATTGATGGGCTCTTTTACAAAATACTTAAAGCAAAAACTGACATCTTCTGGCTGGGTTTTTGTGTAAGGTGTTACCAGTCAAACTGAGTCGCCAAGCGAGGTAAAGATGGCACTGAAAAGTTGACAAGATTAACGGGATGTAGCCATCAGCTCTTTCATCAATCAGTTCAAAGCCAGAACTTGTGGCTCCAAGGTGGTAAAGGCGGCAGAAGTCATTGTGCCGTTTTGTGCCTCAGAGACGCCAAGCACAGCAGGAATGCTCGGCGTACCAAAGGGTTAGGGCTCTACAGCGTTATAGTCTTACTTTACAAACAGACAGACTCATGTTTGTGTTTGCTAACAGAACCACCAATCAATGCAGCAACGATACTTCAACAGTCGACTTGTGTGAGGTTTATTGGCTTTGTGGCCTGAGGGTTTGATGTAGAGCTTGTAAACATCAGTCTGTGCCACCAGATGGACACAAAATTTAACATAAAACCAGACCGAGCACTTAATTCAGACTGGGGAGGCTCCCAGTGGGGGTGCGTTGGAGCCACTGGTGGGCAGTGGGCAGATGAGTCTGGTGCAGGATGTTCAGGGCAGAACACATTGGTGACCAATGACCTAAGACAAACACTGTGGTCTTATTATTTTCTATTGAATTTCCAATGGAACGGCACTGATGTGCATCAGAGGCACCAGCTGGTCCCATTTCTCTCCCCAATATTCATTCCCCAGTAAGTAGAAACTTATTGATGGCAGGTTGCAGGAGATACTTGTTGCTTTATGATTGAACTGTTTTGTGAAAGAGGTTTTAGGTGCGATGAGACCAAATATTCTCCAAAACGTGGCATTACATTTCTTTTTGTATGATTTCTTCTCTGCATTTCTTTCTTCCTTTGTGCTACCTCAGACACGTACCGCTTGTTTCTCTAAATACTTTCCTTCCGTCCTGTACTTTTACAACTGCATCATAGCCTTAAACATACTTGTATAATTAAAAATAGATTTCATTTTTTGAGGAAGATTTAATTGTTGTCTCTGTGTATAATTATGGAGAAAAAATATTGTTTTTCTTGAATGTAGCCTCACAGATACTACCGAAACAAAAAAATAAAATCTTCCAGGAGTTGGACTCACTGCTGTTCAGACTCTTCCTCTGGATTTCACTGTGTTCATGTCCATCAGGGTAAAGGTTCAATCCTACTTTTTTATGTGTGCAATGAGGTCCAATAAGCCAAAACTGTTACTGCTTCACTTTGCCCACATCTGACTGCGTTAACCTGCGAGTGCTATTTTTAAACTGGGGTAAAATGCATACAGCTGGTGCCAAGCGGAAATCATCTGAAGAAGAAGAAAATGTTTAACAGGTTTATAGGACAGGGTAGCATTTTGTTTTGCTTAGACGTGAGTTTGTGGGTGTATATTTGTGTGTAAAGAAGGGATTAAAGTTTTAAGAATTCATTTCTGGTTTCCCTGAAAAATATTTTTTGTACACTTGATGACTTTTATATTGTATCTGTGTTTTTATACTGTAAAAAGCTTGCATGAGGATGTTTCTTGCTTTTAAACAGCCCTCCTGGTTTCCTGTACAATAAAAATGAAACTCTCCAATCATTCTGTGCCGTCTGTGAAATCCTTGTTCCTCTCAAATGACAGATCTACAAAACCATTTCTCTACAAGGACACGCTGCTGTCCAGGGAGTCGTAGCAGATAAAACAAGGCTGTTCCACTTGTGTGCCTCTGAGATGCTGTTCGCCAGAGAGGGGCCGGCACTGAGGACGGAAACCGATGAAAACAATGTTTTTATAAGAGGAGCCAGAGCTAGAAGGTCTTCTCTGCACATTAACAGGAACCTTATTTATCTCACGATTTGTGCCACCCACGTCCTGACGGGTATAGCAGCAGCGTCTCTTATCTTAACAGACGCATCGAAAAAGCTTTTTAAAGAGAAAAGGCAATGTTCACTGTTGTCTTTTAGGAACTATGTCTTGTGGTTTTCCTGTTGACAAAACAACGTGCTTCCTGAGTCGAGCTGCTACCTTGAACTGCCTTTAATTTTCTGGAGTATCTGTGTTTCATATATGAACTATTTGCTTTATCTTACATAGAGTGTAATGAGCTCCACTGAGTAAACATAGAAATGCAGTTTTGTAGGAATATATATGAAGTAAACAAATGTTGGCAGGAAAATATGAGATTAAAAATGAAAGGTAATAATTTTGTGCTGGAGGAAAAGGAAGTTCTGACCTGCTTTGCATGGAGCATATCTGAACGATTATAGGTCAAAGCTTCAGATCTTTATCAGGAGAGCAACGAGTAAAAATAAAAATAATGTGATGTTTAAACAGCCAAGCAACAAATTTTCTCATGATTAGATATGAACAACAATTGGAAGGTATCATGGCATCATGTTATCAGATTTATCAGCATTTATTTAATGCAAAAATGAATAATATATGTAAAAAACAAACAACTACGAAATATTATCATATATTAGTTTGGCCAATTTTCATTGTTGGTTCCTGCTGATCAAAAGGAGGCAACATTTTAAAACTGCATCAATTGAAAAACATGAAATACGAAGGAAATGTATGTTTATTTGATGCATTTAAAAATGTATTTTTATGACAACTGAAAATACAAAACCTACATAACTGCTCTCTGTTTGGTTGTATCTTTCAGTCTCATGTACTGATCATATTGTGAAAATTGGTCATCTGGAGATAATGAAACAAACTAAATACTCATAGTCTGAAGGATCATAGACGATATCTGAAGTGTTTAATTACAGATAAAAACACTTCAGATATTAAGTTTGGCTCAACACTTTCTTCAGATTATGGTTTCAGTTTTGTTAAATCATTATGCAACATTTCCAGGTCAAGATCAGACCTTTAAACGTGTTCTTTGTTTGTTCTGGTTGAAATGTGGAAACCTCAGCTAAGTTCAGCTTCATGGAAACGCTGAGCATCCGCGTTGCTGCTGCTTCTCCACAACAAGAATGTCAGTTTTTCCACAATAATCATCAAGGTTTTTCCTAACCTCCACTGAAAACTGGAAAAAACAAAAAACAACAAAAAAACACCTGCATTGCAGAGCATGGAGTGAAAAAATAAAAATGATTTTACCTGAAGAGAAGCTTGTGAGCCATGCATACATGTATTCATTCATACATTCATGCAAAGATCAGCATGAAATCAACAATGTGATGATTGATTTTCTGAAAATAAAATTTGCTGTTTAAATAAAACAACTTTTTGCTTCATTGGTTGTTGCTTCATCAGTCAAATGTATCAGGAGTATGAAGGAGACAATGCTGCTCTTTATGAAGTGCAAATAAGGAGAAGATAAGAACAACACTCGTTGCTCACAGGAAATGACAACAACAAAATAGAAACTTTCATTTCA
Organism: Poecilia mexicana; assembly: GCF_051168715.1. Classification (NCBI taxonomy): domain Eukaryota; kingdom Metazoa; phylum Chordata; class Actinopteri; order Cyprinodontiformes; family Poeciliidae; genus Poecilia; species Poecilia mexicana. The sequence continues at coordinate 22,355,795 of NW_028263384.1, read as the reverse complement.
ACTTCAAAAAAACTTCGATATTTAAAACCTTTAAATGTTTAAAGTAAGAAACATTTAGGTTCAGCGTTCCCGTATCGGAATCCTACCGACAGCGGCGGCATGCCGTCGTCCTCCACAGTGACGTTGAGGCGATACTCCTGCTGTCGCTCTCGGTCCGGAGGGGCCGGCCGGGTCACCATCTCTCCGGTCATGCGGTCCATGCGGAAGGTCAGGTCCTGGTTTCCAGCAGTGATGTAATAAAACAGCATGGCATTCGGACCAATGTCCCTGTCGGTAGCAATCACTCGCATGACTGAGGTGCCTCCTCCCACGTTCTGCAAAACACAAGATGATCAAACTTCACAGCAAACCTGGGCCTGAATCTCCACATCTCAATGTTTTTGTAACAATGATTGAAAGGTAAACTTAAACTGTCTTCCAGGGATAAACCTCGTCCTCACCTCGTTCACGCTGACGTTGTATCCCCGCTGGCTTTCAATGACAGGAGCGTTGTCATTGACGTCCAGGATGTTGACGGTCAGCGAGTGGTCCGTGTATCTGGTGGTCGGTGAACCATTATCAGTGGCACGGACCTGCAAAACAGTGAATATTAAAAATGCAGATCGATAAAGGTTGAAATGTGTCATAACTCCCCAGTGCAGCCGCCTGACCTTCAGTAGGTAGCGATCTACAGACTCCCGGTCCAGAGCAGCGTTGACGTAAACCTCTCCATAGCTGTTATTCACCGTTTTGATCTTGAACACGTCCTCCATGTTTCCAGCCACCAGGGTGAAATTCACCTGAGAGAAGATCATTGGTGACAAATCAGATCCAATAAAAACATAATCTGAGTTTATTCAATCATAAAGTTGCTCCAAACATGCAAAAATACTGCAGTGTGATTAACTGTTGGTGACAAGGGTCCTTCCTATGTTGGGATATTTTCCCTCACATCTGTCCTAAATGCCACACCTGGTTTCTATTCAATATCAGGATATACAAGCCCATCAAAAGGCTGAATTGTTATAGTAAATACACTAAAATGGCTTCTTTCTATTGCTTCTGATGGCTTCCATAGTGCTGTTACTGCTTTGTCTACGGTACAGTAAACTCTGTACTCTGTCAGGGCTCCTTTGCATGAATTGCTGCAGTAATGCAGGGTGACATGGAGGGGCGTGGCCTCTGTCTCTGCTGACGTTTCATGGAATCCCAGCTTGTTTTAATGAGAGATGCAGATGTTTTCTGGTGTCACTCATCTTCTTCTTCCCAACAGTTTCTCTGTGGGATTTGGGTCAGTGCATTTTCATGATAACCAAGCCCAGAAACACCATTGTCCACTGGACCAGCTTCTGGTTCTGCTGGCAGTGTGGGCTGGTGACTCGTCCCGCTGCATCTCCATAAAGCTGAGCAGCAGAGGGAAGCAGGAAGTGCTCTATAATTTCCTGCTAGACGGCTGCGCTGGTGTTGGATTTGATAAAACCCAGCGGACCAGACCAGCAGATGACATGCCTCCCAAAACCATCACTGACTGCAGAAACTTTAAACCGGACCTGAAGCAACCAGGATTCTGTGCCTCTCCAATCTTCCTCCAGACTCTTATACCTTGATTTCAAAATGAAATGCAATGACCTTTAACCTCCGTGTCGGTGCCATCTTCTCCATGATTACAAAAGTGTTCTGTTTCAAATTCAGAACCCCTGGTGTCACTAGTAGAAGTGCTGAAGTAAAGCCTCACCAGTCCATTTAAACCAGCATCACTGTCCTTTGCCAGCACCACTGCCACTCTCTTCCCCATGGCCGTGTTTTCTGGGATGCTCACAGACGTATCAGACGTTATGTCAAACACAGGACTGTTGTCATTTTCATCCAGAATGGTGATGGAAACCTGGGAAGCAGCAAAATGATCTGTAGCTTCCATCACAGGCTGAAGTTTGGTACTTACCTTTGAAATGAGTGGAACAAAACCTAACAGGCATATTTCCATTCTGCTTTTTGCTCTATGAAATACCAGAACCTTACCTTCTGCAGATCCACAGAGGGATGCATTTGATAAAAGAAGAATGCCATTATTCTACAACAGATAAGACACAATACATTTAAAATAACGATGAAGCTGAATGCTAGAAAACTCCAAAGTGAACGACGTACCACAGTGGAGTCCTTCTTAGGTCCTCCGTTGTCAGCTACCACAGTCAGAGTGTACAGATCTCCCTTTTCTCTGTCCAGCAGGCCTGTTACCGTGATGCGGCCCTGGAACGCCACAAACAAAAGGTCCAGAGTCACAAAACACAGAAAAACAAAGAGCTATCAGGAAAATCCAGACAAAAGGAATGGAAGAACTTCAAAGCATTGAGCTCTTTGATCAGATTTCATTCATGCAGAAACAAGAGTGCAGAAAATGATGATGAGACATTACAGAGGCGGTCTGTTCACACAGCTTAAGGTTCTTAAGTTTTGTTATTTCACAACCACAGACGAAGTATTTCACTGGAGGTTGTCCAAGAAAAAAGAGCAAAGCACAACGGCGAAGTGGAAGAAAAAAGAAATCTTGTGGAGATTTTTACAAGTGTGGAATTATTCTGCCAACAGAGACTCAAACCACCTACTGATGTCGTTACAGTCACAAATTTCCACCAGATTTACGTCTAGAGACATTAGTGAACCTTCAAAATAAAAGTCCAAACATAATTTCATTAGATATTATCTATGGCTTAATAAACAAGGTGTAGAGGTTGTAAAGTAGCATGAACAACACATCTGAGAAAAATGGAGAGTCGTCCCGTCTGGAGGCTTGGTCAAGTTTCATGCCTCTGGTAGGGCAGACCCACCAGGGGATGTTCGTTACATCAGAACTAATTCAGAAAATGCGTTTCCATTTCACCTTCATCGCATGGACCGAATATCATTAAAACTACCTATTATTTCTTTCCACTTCACTAATATGCACTATGAAGTGGTGGCTGTTCACACGAAATCCCTTTAGAATACAATTTTGAGACTGCAGTGTGAAATTTTTTATATATTTATAATAAAGAGTGTAATAAGAACATGATGTGAGACTTTTCTCTGCTCACCGTGACGCTGTCTATCTTGAAGAGGGCTAAGGCTGCCGGCGACGTGTCGGGGTCAAAGCGGTAAGTCAGCTGGTTCAGGTTGTCGGCAGACTGGGCCTGGACCTGAACCACCTCCGTTCCCGTGGCGATGTTCTCCCGGAGGGAAGCCTCGTAGCCTGCGGAGAAGAAGGCCACGGCCTCGTCCAGCTCGTTCAGTAAGGTGACGTAGACGGTGCAGAAGCCTCGGTGGAACGGCGGCGCCTGGTCGGTGGCCGACACGTTCATGAGGTAGGACGTCTTGGTCTCGTAGTCCAGGTAGTCCACAGTGGTGACCAGACCGGTGCTGACGTCCACTTCAAACTTACGGTCTGAACCGGACACTATGGAGTAGGCAACAGCGCCGCCATCACCTGGACAGCAGGACAGAAACACAGACATCCAGAGTCCAGAATCACATTATTACTAATAGTTTCTTAACAGGGATTTTAGTTTTAAAGTGTCGACTTTAAAATATTGTTGTTAGTTTATCAATCATCAGCACCAGAATCCATTAAAGATCTGCTGTTGTTGGATCAGCCTTCCAGACGTCTCATGTGTTCTGGTTCTGGTCTGCTCTGCATCCAGAACCAGAACCAAACATGGAGAAGCAGCTTTCAGCTTCTATGCTCCACAAATCTGGAACAAACTTCTAGAAAACTGCAAAACTGCTGTAACACTGACTGACTTTAAATCAAGGCGAAACCCCTCCTGGTTAGAGCTGCCATGATTCATAATAACTGGAACATTGGTCAATATATGATGTTTGCATGATGATTCATGGGATTTGACAAAATATATCTATATATATCTTGTTTCTTAATTGGTTTTTGTTTTATGCTTTTTTTGGTGCCTTGTTGCTGAAATTTGCTACAGAAATAAACTCGGCTTCATTTCAAAGTTCTCGTAACAGAGTTATATTTAAAACTCCCTCTGACCCGATTTTACATTTACAAAAAACTTTATTAGGACGTGTTTATTTCGGTTTCATGGCCACTCTGATGTTTTGGAAAATGTTTGTCAGAATCATCAGATGTGCCACTGAGACAATTTAACAGCAAGGGAAGTGAAGAGAGGAAGTACAAACTGTGGAAGTAGTAAGACTTTAAATGCCAGTTACAGAAAACTCAACGTTTTTCCAGACACCAGAGACAAACAGGGTAAAAAAAAAAAGAAGAATTTCTGGTGGAACAGCACCAACTAGTGGCCGGGTCGATATTCTACAAGCCAGCTGAGTGTGCAGCTCTGGCCAGGTGTGCTCAGACTCACCGGTGTCGGGGTCGGTGGCGCGCACGACGATCACAGAGGTTCCGATTCCGGCCGTTTCTCTCAGGCCCAGACGGTTGTACTGCTGCTGGGTGAACACTGGCACCTCATCATTGGCATCATCAACATATATGATCACCTGCAGGAGAACGTATTTACTACTTTACACAATGGGAAAGCCTGCGCTTGATTAGCCGAATTCAGCTTCAACCTTTGAATCGGAATGTGGGAATTAAACTGGATTAATGGAGAAAACACTGAAGCAGAATTTGTTCAAATTTCTGATAATGTTTGCGACACTTTGAGCATGAACCAGTGGCCTGCTGGGTGCAGTTCACACACGTCTCACCCTGACAGAGCTCCGCATGCTGCCTTCATCGCTGTTGAAGGCCTCCACCTCCAACACGTGGGAGCTGCTGGTCTCCCGGTCCAGCGCCCGGACGCCTCTGGTCACCAGGCCGCTCTGCCTGTCTATGCTGAACAGGTTGTTGTTGTTCCCTGCAGCCACAGGCACAAACAGAAAGAGACAAAGATGAGGGGAGTCTTTAAAATACTCCAGGTTTGAGTCAAATCTCAATTGAACTCAGTTTATTTACATCGATCCATTTCATTTTGAATATTAAACTGAATTTGGTTCTATTGTATAGAAACGAATCTCACAATGAAATATTAAGACAATTCCACCTTTACTTCAGAACACATATTCAGTAAAAAAAATAATAAAAAAAAGACAAAGATTTTTTTTTTAACAAAACTATCACTAGTACATCTGTGCTACCCATGATTCCCTGCTGCAAACACTCTCCTTGCCATTAGGAGAGATCTCAGTGTTGTGCTGTAACAATTCATAAGGTTGAAGCAAACAGAGGATCAAACAAGGCACAGACTAAAAATCCTTCTTAAAATGTTTGAAAGCATGCTGAGGGTGACACTGGGTTCACCGACTGGCCTTCTGTTTTTAAAGAAACTCACTTCCTTAAACAAGCAAACGATCCTGGTTTTCCCCTTTCGGTGAAAGAGACCTTAAGGTTCTAGAGAACAGCCACCAAGTCAGAAATAAGTTTGAATTTTGTTCTTCGTTGGAAATCATTTTGCAGAACTACTAAACACAACTACACAGTTGATCCAGACTTTTCAAGTCCTGACAGTGAGACATTTAAAATGTGGTTTTAGGCATATTTAGCAGGAACTCACCAGTGATGATCCTGTACAGAACTCTGCCATTTTCTCCCTGATCTGCATCTGTAGCTTGAACCTGTGCAGCGAAACGAACCAGCAGAAAGTCACTTAAAATCACACAACAATGCTTTATATTAGGTAACACATCCACATCCACTAACATTAGCATGAAAGTCAGTAATTTGGGATTCCTAAGCCATTCTGATATGAAAGTGAAATGCTACAAAAACTTAATCTCTATTTTTTGCAAGCACTCAAATGACTGATCAATACTCAGATCAAGACAAAGGAATAAAATGAAGATCTAACGCAGAGACTTCTAGATGTACAGTTAGCAGCTGTTCTGCTCTTTAAGGAGACTCAAACTGTCAGAAAAAACACAAATAAAATGTTGAAAAAACATGAGCATAAACTTCTGACCAGCAGAGATATCAATATTACAAATTTGGATTTCTCACAGTCTAAATGTTCACTACAGAAGATAAAACGGTTTGGGTATTTTGGAGTCTTTACAGCCCACATTGTCATTCAGTCCACATCCCCTGGTACCCAGCCTCATGTTGCCACAACGACCACCGTAGCCTGGCAATGATGCCCTCCTTGTCCTCCAGTTAGAGGCAGGCAGCCAGGCTGGCCTCTGCACACACAGCCCAGCTCTGCAGCACACACAGATAAATACTGCAGCATGCTGCGCTGCTGCTGAATGGGCCGTGTCAGAAGATTGGCTTCTGAGTCTACAGAGGTCCACGGCTGCTGGCGCCAAGTGAGACGGACCTGATGACAGATCAGTATCCTCCGGGTGTCACCGACTCTCTGGGTGAGGCTTCAGATTTAGCAGAATGCAGAAACCTGAATGTAAATCTACAGAGGGCTTCACAAAACCATTCAGCCCAACAATACAACACTTTACAGGACGAGTTCCCACAGTGTGTTAGCTTCTGGGTGGGGAAACCCTCTGAAGACCCACAAATAACACTGCAAGATATGTACAGTAACATCAACTTTTAGAATGTTTTTTCTCACTTTTAGTCACTATTCAGTCGTTATTACAAATGGTTTAGCATAAATGTTGCGTCAAACCTTTTGATTTTAGTTGGAAACAAGACCTTTATGGTTTTTTACAGCAGTGTCCTCCATATCTGTGTTATCAAACATCTCAGCGACAAAGCAGCTTGTTCATGGCAAATAACATTTCAAATAATTATTTTAATTAATATTTCATAACAACTGAAAACAGCTTAGACTTTATTAATAAAAATTATAATTAAAAAATATTCAGATTTTTGACTTTCCTCCATCTGTCTCAGACCGCCACAGCACTTCCTGGTGGACCACCAGCAGGTCAGCGCCCCCCACTTTGAGAAACACGGCTCTGTATAACCATTATTGTCATCTAGGGTTAAACACCTGCCACGCTGCGTTGTGGTGGGAAGGTTTTAATCTTTTTGTGCCATTTTTGTGGGAAATTTTATTTTGGGCAATCAGAGTAAAGGGGGTTAAACACAAATGCAGGCCACTTTTTCAGTTTTTTGCTGATAAAGTTACAATGAATAAAATTTTCCAATAAAATATATTGATGTTTGAGGTTATAACCTCCCAAATTAGGAGCAGTTGATGGAATATGGGTGTTTTCTCAGGAGGTTTGAGCAGAAACAGGCGCTGTGAGTCGTCTGCCTCCGCCTGTGTGTCCTCCTTTGCTCTCTCACTCTGCCTGTATGTAGAGGGGCCCAACTTCAGTCTCATTAGCTTTATAAAGGGACGTGGAGAGGAGAGGAGAAAGAGGAGTACGGGGAGGAAGAGGAGGAGGATGACGCTGGGGGGTCAGACTGCTGAGTGATGAATAGAGTGTTACACTGCGGAGTGAACCACTTTGGCCCTACAACAGGGGCCACAGAGAGCAAGAACTTGTTGCACATGTTGTTTTAAATGTGATCCTGTGAAGCATGAAAAGAGAAAATATTCACAAAACTTTTGACTTAAATACATTGCCTTCCCTTTAGCTCCTTTCCACTGGAACAGCAGAAAAACATACATTTTAATTTGCTGCACACGTTTTGCCCCCTTTTCTTTGCCGTTCCCCGTTTTCCTCCCCATCGCTTCCCCGCTCCGTTTCTGGGAAAGCGGCACTTTAAGGCAGAAAAACAAGTACTATGTGGATTCACAAAGAACAGGTTCTACCACAGTTACTGGAACCCAGAAAGGTGCTGCGCTAAGGAGACTTCAGACGGAGTGAGTATGTTTTCCACCAGGAATTCATTTTATATTAATGACACTTCTTCCTAAAAAAAGTTTTTTATTATTCGACTTAACAGAACTGAACTTGGAGAGTTGAAACTAGAAAAAAGTTTGTTAAAGCATCCTGCAGCCTGCACTCAGTGTGAACAGACTGAGATGGGAATCAGGCTCAGAGCTGCTGCTGTTTTCTGACATGTGGCTGAGAACGTGGACAGAGCAGAGCAGAGACAGTTGGCTTTACATGAAAAATAATTAGAAATGTTAGAATCCACAAAGTCACAATCATCCATCCAGTCATTAATACATTCACTTATTGGTTCAAGATATAAAAAATACAAATAAATAGAATACAAGAGTAAAATTAAGCCAAAAGGAAAAGATTGTAAAAGAAGAAAAGATTTGTCATTATGAAGAACTTTAGAGATATGCGTTAATATTTCAGACTTTTCCAAACTTAAACTTCTGAAGTCATCAAGTTATTTTTATCTTTAAAGATTAAATATACATTTTTTTAAATTCCTACACAGGACAGGATTTATTAAGCCTACAAAAAGCACAAACTGTGGGTAAGTAAGTAAGGAAGGAAGGAAGAAAAGAAGGAAGAAAGGAAGGATGGATGAACGTAATGATGGATGGATGGAACATCAATGACTGATAGGAAATTTTCTCCAAACATAAATATTTTCCATCCTCTTAGTTTTGTTGCTCATCCAGACCTGGTAAATACTTTAAATGACATTCCAGTTTTCCAGCGTTAGCAGTTAGACTTTAATGTTGGTGAACCTGTGCAGAATGAAGCAGGTTGATCACAGCTGAGCAGTGAGATGTCAGGTGTGGTCCAATGAGAACTACAGGAGCTGCCAAGGTTCAAATCAGCAGCATGAGCCGGCTGCAGTACCTGAAGGTGAGACAGAAATGTGTGTCTCCAGTCGGGTGTGTGTGTGAATGTGTGTGTGAATGCGATGTGCATGGAGGCTCTGACTAATGAACTGACTCTCTAACGAGTCATCCTGCTCCACTGGCCTTTTCACAGCTTTCCTGGCATTTGGTCTTAAAAATAATTTCACGTCCCAATGTGTTTCCCTTAAACCGATAAGCCATGCTTTGTCTCCGCTGAATTAAGGATGATGACATTTACAAATGTTACCGTGCTGAAGATGGGGGCGCGCTGAATGAGGGGGGAGGCGGAGGAAGAGTTGGTGGCTGCTTTGCATTTTACAAGGGGCGTTTTAATAAACCCAATTTGTTTTACATTGAAGAAAGCCTGTCAACCATTGACTGTTTTGTAGTCCTTGATTTAATAGCTACATAATTGCTGCAAATGCCGAACACTCGCTGCGTCTACGTGTGCATGCAGTCATTTCTATGCATTATTGTGTGTGTATATATATTGTAAGCCCTTGGGTGTATGATTTTAATATAGAAAATAAACCCTGAAATGAACCTCCATTAGCTTCATAAGCTTGACTGGCCAAGTCCGGAGCTGAAATGGCATTTTGATGCAGTGTAATAGCTTTCATAGCCGCTTTCCACATTCTGTCTGGTAGCAACCACGAATTTCACTGTGTAACACAAAAACAAACAGTTAAAATCTTACAGAAATATGGCATAAATTTGTTTTTACCCCCTTAAGTCAAAGTTTTGGAGTGTCTCTAACAGAGGCTGAAAAGTTTGTCTGTTCTTCTTTGCAAAACAACTCAACCACGTTTATTCATGTCACAGACTCTCATTTGGATTCAGGGCCAGGCTTTGACTAGGCCTCTCTAAGGCTACATTCATACAGCAGGCAAATAAAACTCAAATCTGTTTTTTCCCTGCAGTCTGATCAGCCCAGTTCTGATCTTTTCACTCCCAAAAACCTGATCAATCATTTCCAGATGTGGAACTAATTCAGATATTTATCTGATTGTTGTCAAAGTGTCTGCAGTCTGAAGGCTCATGTCACATTTGATCCGACTTTTATGTCATTGACTGGAGACGTTTGTCATAATTCTGCACTAGAAGAAATCAGTCGCGTTAATTCAGGACATAATGGCTGAAAATTATAATTATGAACTTATGAAAGAAGTTTGTCAGCGAAGCTCATTGCATCACAATCCCACCACTGTTAGCTCTGACTCCACATCCAAACAGACCATGAAGTCATGCTCCAAAAAAAGCCGTTGCTAATAGTGATAAAAAAACAAACAGAAAATAAACTTGCTCATAATTTGTTTTAAAAACGTTTTGCCATAACGGTGTTTTTCTCCGTCCAGGGCAGAGACAACATGAACACCACCGACCCAAACTCCAACATCACCTCCACCTCTCCTGGTGGGAACATCACTGCCTCCATCCTGTCAGCCACCGCCTCCACCTCTCCCTCCGTCCTGCAGCCTCCGTCTCATCCCTCAGATATGCATGACCCAGAGTTCACCATTATGGTGGTGCTGGGTCTGTCCCTGCTGCTGGCCGGCCTGGCGGCCTTCCTGGCGGTGTACAGGCGCTCGGAGACGACCTCGGAGGGCGACCTGGAGAGGAGCTGCGCCCCGGGGGAGAGACTGACCCGCGGCAGAGGCTTGTCCTCTGAGCCGCAGCTAAAGACCTGGAGGAGACTGGGATCATACCGCCGCTCTTACAACCTGTCCTTCAGGCGACCGCCTTACCGCCGGCCGCACCAGCGCGACAGGACGCGTGTGACCCGGCATGTCGCCTCGGAGACGCCGCAGCCCGACCCCAACATGAAGCCCCACATCACTACGCCCTGTCTGCTCAACTACGTCACTGAAATCTGACAGGTTGACCACCACTGACTGATCACTGATTAGATCAAAACAGCTTTTGAAGCTGTTGCTGGAAGTTTCTTTGATGTATTTGTTATAAAATTGTCTAAGACGAGCGACAACAAGGCGCGATGCAGAACACCGGGAAAAAAAACTTTATTAGGGACTCAAACAGCCGCTGGGGAAAACTGGATGTTTTCAACACATTTCTGAGCCACACTGACCAAATTCAGTCTGATCCTGATGTAAAATAGTATAAAAATTAAAATAAAATCATCTCAGATGGTTTGGCTGGAATCAATCTGCATCATTTTCCAAAACCAAGAACAGCAACACCTTCTAGAAGACTACAGAGAGAGAGAAATATTAAATTAAGTAATTAATTAATCTACTGCAGTTATGTTCTATCAGAATAATTCCAATGATGACACATTCATGTTTAGGCCTTCAGAGGACAAACAGGCCCACAGCACCACAGAACCTCCACTGTACATGACAATGGGTAACAAACTGGACTCTGTTTTTATACATGTGGAGTCTTGGTTCTGCAATAAAAGATAAATTCACTTTTAAAGTTTTCTTTACCCGTCTTTACCAGAGGGTCATTTTAGAAAGAACTATAAAAACAGAAGTGATTTTAAATTGGCCAAAATACCAGACCTTCATAAATGACTCAGTAAATGTGAAGCAAACTGAGTCTTGAATTTGTTAAAGTGCTGCTGGCGTCCAGGCTCGCCCCACCTGAAGGATGCTGGTTCTGATGGGCACGGTTTCCAGAACGCTGGTCTCGTAGCTGTTTTGGAGGAAGATGGGCCGGTTGTCGTTGACGTCCTGAACCTCCACAAACACGGTGGCCGTCCCCGTCCTTCGGCTGTCTGCTGGACCGTTGTCTGAATGACAGAAACACCAAAAACATTCAGAAAACATTCATTATATATCAGCACAGCCTCAACTGCTGCAGTGTTTAGATTCAGTTGGATCTTTGTTGCTCCTTCTAATCAAATAAACCTTGAGAAAGGCACATTCACCGCCTCTACTGCTGCTAATTGCTACTGTTCTCTCTTTCATTCACAGATCCATGCATAATGGACTGAATTATGACTGAAACAATGTTGGCCCTTTATTCACTTCTCTCCCTCTGCCTGTAAACCAGAGCAGCTGTAACTCTCTTGTCTTGCTCCATTTCACGTCGTCTCTGTTGGACTCTCCGGTGCCTCCAGCAGATAAGCTGCCCTGATTCAATCCTCCTGACAAAACGGAAAACCTCAGAGATGTTTTTCAAACAGGAACAAAAGCTGTTGAGCAAGAGTCTGAAATCACCACAAGCAGCGTTTTCCCATCATATGTTCAGAAACAAGAAACACAGAAAAGGGAACTTTTATTTGTAAGAGAAAACGCACCGCTGAGAACAACCTGACAAACATTTACAGTGCCATGCAAAAGTGGTTGTTACGGCCAGTGGCCTTTTTCTGTGTTTGTTTGTTTGTTTTCAGTGGCTAATTAGATTGACTCCACCTGGAAGTGGGTGCTGCCCTGCTCGTCCTGTCCTACATCCTGAGGCCTACCGTGATTGGGTCATCAATTGCCGGCTCCACCAATCACTGTTGAGGCCTCCCTTTAAGAACCAAGGACATCCTGGGAGAAGGTGCGGCTGTTTCCTTTTGTTTAGGCAGCTTGCCACTTTGTTAGGTGTTTCACTGCTGTAAGCTTGTTCTGATGGCTTTGTTAACCTTTGTTAGCTTTGCTAAGCTTTGTTAGCTTTGCTAAGCTTTGTTAGCTTTGCTAAGCTTTGTTAGCTTTGCTAAGCTTTGTTAGCTTTGCTAAGCTTTGTTAGCTTTGCTAAGCTTTGTTAGCTTTGCTAAGCTTTGTTAACCTTTGTTAGCTTTGCTAAGCTTTGTTAACCTTTGTTAGCTTTGCTAAGCTTTGTTAGCTTTGCTAAGCTTTGTTAGCTTTGCTAAGCTTTGTTAGCTTTGCTAAGCTTTGTTAACCTTTGTTAGCTTTGCTAAGCTTTGTTAACCTTTGTAAGCTTTGTTAACCTTTGTAAGCTTTGTTAACCTTTGTAAGCTTTGATAGCTCTGATCACCTTTGATAGCTCGTATCACCTTTGTTGTCCCTGTGAGGGATCTTTAAATCTCTGTTAGAGATTTGTAGTTTGCTTTGTGTACCTCGTTCTGAAAGTCTTTTTTTTGTTTGGTTAAGTTTTTGGTTTACAATTGATTGTTTGTGTAATTTATTTTGTTTAGTACTTTTTGTTAGTCCCTATGTTTTGACTATTAATTTTTACCCTCTTTATTTTGTTGAACCCAACAATAAATCTCTAAATTGTTAAAACCTTACCACCTAGGTTTCTTTAATGTTACTTCCCTTTCCCCTGGCCGAGCCGGGTCGTAACAGTGGTCAAGAAATATTATCCAAATGATCAACTCAAACTTTTAAATATTTTAGAGCATAAATATGAATTAGAAGAAATGAAGAATGGGTTTGACATCATGCCTCTGGAGGAGCTGCAGATGTCCACAGCTCAGCTCTGAGTCTGTTCCAAATATCTGGGCTTCTGTGTCTGAGCTGCATATGGCCCCGGTGGTGGCAGCATCAGGATGCGGGAACGTCTTCTTTCAGCAGCAGTGATAAAGTCAGTTTGGTTTGGAAAGAGCTAAATAAAGATCAAACTGAATCTCCAACCAGAGCTGCATGGAATGGTTACATCAAATGACAATGTCAGAATGGCCTAGTTAAAGTCTGGACATGGATGGCATTTGTCATCTGATTTTGTGTGGTCCTCCTGCCCAAATTCAGGAATAAATTAGGACAAAACTGAGATTTTCAAATTAACATCTGACTTACAAAAATGTCAGATGAAACTCAAAGTTATAATCTTTTCCAAGTTTTCTGCTTTCCTTCTGTTGCCATGGTAACTAGGACCTCATCTCCTCTCTGACATCCTTTAAAGTAAACCTTGGTTCACCCAAATCTATAAGTTGCTGCAATAAAACATCTGACTACAGCAAATGTTTCAAATAAAACCTGACCTGCCTTCAGTTTTTATTGATAATAAACAAAATATTAAGCCAGCTGAGATCTAACCCCAAACAGCCTGAAACTGAAAATGCTACGAAGGAAGGTTCTGTAAAAGACTGAGTCAGTGGGGCTGAAGCCACACTTTTCAGATTTTCTATTTTCAAATCATCATTTTCTTTCCATTTCAAAACGATGTGATGCTTTCTGTTGGTCTAACCAAAACAGTTGAAGACATGGAGACGTTTGTGAACATTTATTTCAGACAGCAGGATGTAAACTTCTGACCCACCTATCGCCTCGATGACCAGAGTGTAAGCCGCCTGAGTCTCTCTGTCCAGGCCCACCACAGTCCTCACAATGCCGTCTCGGAAACCGACACTGAATTTACCGTCTTGATTCCCTCCTGCAAAAATAAAACAAAAAACAGAATTCCAGACTAAATACAACAAAACCACTGCATTTATTTAGGAGAGATCAACAAACTGCCACAGACATGGATGAATGGAAGTAAGGAAGCCTCACGCTACAATGCATTAGTTCATAGAAATGTACAACATGTAACCCACAAACACAAAACATGTAACCGCTGTGACCTCTGACCTGTGATGAAGTAGCTAAGCTCTGCGTTGAGACCAGCGTCTTTGTCAAAGCAGACGAGTCGCGCGACAACGTGGTCTCTGGGGACGCTCTCCAGCAGGGACACATTGTATAGTCTGGGGTTGAAGGTGGGCGTCTCATCATTTACATCCAGAACTGACCAACACACACCAACACACACAGAGACAGAGACACACCAGCACACAGATAGATGCACATGAGGACAAGTAAGGCAGCAGCGTACGGCTAAAGTAGTGAAAGTAGCTAACTGGGTTCACTGGAAACGAGTTGAAAGTAAACCGGGTTTTAAATGGCGAAGCCTTGTAAAAATAAAATTCCTTTGTCATTTAAAACCTCCTAACTGTCATAGTGACACTGGTGTCTTTGACATTTAAGCATTTTGGAGGCGACAGTTGAAGCTTCAGAGGGAAAATTAACAGCTGCAGAAAAGCAGGAGTTTTGGTAGTTTGTTAATGCCAAGGTGGAAAGAGATGAACGATCTTAAAGAAGCAACTGTTGCTGTGCAACAATCTGGGAAGAGTAGTAAGAAGCAGCCTCACTATTTCATGACTAATCGTGGTCATTTTTGCTCTTTATTTTGTATTCAGGTCCTTAAGCAATAACACATAATTTTATCTGCAGCTGTAGGCAAATATTTTTAAATATAAAGATAGATTGTCAGAGAATCTTGATATATCCCAGTGAATTATTCAATAGTATAATCTGAAAGGCTTGCATTGCACTCATCTTATTTATGTTGTTTCTGATCTTCTGTCAGATTATAGTCTCTGAGAAAACCTAAGTTGCTCTAAATGAGCTGGTAGTTGTAAATATTTACAAGAAAATCACATTTTCCTGCAGTAGAACCTCAAACATTTCTTTAGTTTGTCAAAGCAGATACTAAACATCATAAAATCCTCAGCTGGTCAGTCCAGAGTCCTGACTTTATGCCCAACAGAAAGCTGAGTATGAAGTGACCAAAACTGAATAAGTACAAAACAGCAAAGGGCTGAAATGACTTTAACTTGTTATGATGTCACTTAAAAATAGGAAGTGCATCTTTCTAAAGGTGGGAAATTTCTTTATCACTAGTTAAAACAGCTGAAAGGTCTCCAAGTAGACGGAGCTCTGGAAAATGTACCCAAGTTCAGACAACGCAAAGTTCAGTGAAACTGCAAAAAAAAAAAAAAAAAAAACTCCACACACACCGGCCTCAGTTAGGTTCAAATTCCTGACAATGCAATAAAAAAATCTAATAACATCATAATGGTTACTAATAAGAGTTGGAAGAAAAAACATAAAAGTTCAGCACCACACATGTTTCCATTTTTGCTCCTGAAGGAACCACAAGATGTTTAAAGCGATGTTCATTAAAGATGGAACCAAGGTCGACAGATCCAGAGAGAAACTGGATCAAGTTACGCTGCATAAAGAAAAATGATGATATGATATGAAAGACTGAAAAAGTCATACAGAAAGAATTAAATATCTGATGGGTTGATTTTAGTTCTTCACACAAACTTTCTCTGTTTTTGCTTCATCTAGCATCTGGATTACAGTAGTGTGTTTTTGTACATTTTCAGACTAAACTTTTAAAAGACAAAACAATTCTTATTATGTGAATGAAGCTGTACTGCATTTTCATTTCCCTTCATCTCATCTGTATTTATAAAGCCCACCAGGAGGTGGCAGTGTGTTCTTCAGTAGCTCCCTCAGATGCATGAAGCTCACCATCTGCCATAATTAATTAAGTCATCAGAATAAAAACCGTTCAGTCAGCAGGTTTGGAAGTTTCTCAAGCAGAGAGAGCCAATCAAAAGTCACCTGAGACAGTGAGCGTTGAAGTGGAGGTCCGAGGAAACTCCCCAGCGTCGTGTGCGATGATCCTCAGCTGATACTGGCCGATCTGTTCCCGGTCCAGCACCGCCGTGGAGGTGAGAACGCCGGTGGAGGTGTTGAGGTAGAAGTCAAGGCGGGGCATACCCATCTGCAGCACCATCGTAACGCGGCCATTCGCATCCTGATCTGGGTCCACTACCTGCACCTAGAGCAGGAAATGTTCATAGTACTTTAATAAACTTCAGACAGACAAGCTATAAAGATATAAAAACCATCCATATATTTGTGCAATATGCCTTTATACATGAAAACCTCTCTTATTTTTACCCTAAAAACCGAGGTTCCAATGGGAAGTCCCTCTGGCACTTCTGCAACAGACGGCAGGTTGAGGAAGGTCGGGTCGTTATCGTTCAGATCCAGCAGGTTGACAGACACTGTGGTGCTGGCTGATGTACGCAGTGGAGGTGTGCCACCTACAGAGGGCGCCAGAAGGGCACATAAAGACAAAACACACAAACACACACACACACACTACAACATAAGAGTGCATGTCCTGGTCCGTAGAGTCCACCGACAGAAAAACCCAGAGAACGAATTACAGCAGTTTGTTTCCAGGTCGCTTTGATAAGTTAGACCAGGTGTCCAAACTTTTTACCACAAGGACCAAAATCATTAAGTTGGAAACCTGTGGGGCCAAAAAACAACATTTTTCTATACTAAAATTTTTATTTTCTCAATTTTAACTTATTTTTGTAGAAAAGTGATATGTAGGATCAAAACTGTATTTCACAAATGTTTCATTATAAGGTATAGACAATTTCCAATACTCATTGATTTTATTTTGTTTTTGAGCTATAAAACATTTCTCAGACTTTGCTCAGCAACAGGGATGGGGTAATGGACACTCTTCTAAAGGTATTGCTGTATTAGCAATGGAGAAGTCTATGTTTATGGTTCTATTTACTGAAATAATAACATAGATACAGAAACCTGGTTAATAAATGAGAAATAATTTTTGATGTACCTGATATTTTTTAATTCAGACTATTTGTCAGTGAAAATGTTACCCTAAAAGGTAGAGTTTACTTGAAAGAAAGATTTGCTCCCCACAAAATGAATTGGAGGACCAGAAATGGCCCCTGGGCTGCAGTTTGGAAACCCCTGAGTTAGGCACATTTATAGAGCAGGAGGTCCACATATGCAAACTGCAAACACACAGAGCTGTAGGGAAAGTACTCACGGTCAACAGCAGACACTACGATTTTCCTCATCAGCTCCGTGTCTCTGGTGCTTTCCCGGTCCAGTGTGACACCGCTGGTCCGGATCTTCCCGGTTCTGCTGTCGATGGTGTAGAAGGGGTTTGCAGGACTTATGCTGTACACCACTGTCCCATTTTCCCCATTATCTGGGTCCACTGCCAACACCTTTAGTGTGGGGAGAGAGCAAAAGGTAGATGAAGCTTTTTGAACAGGAATGATTTATGACAAGAAAATGGAAGGAGAGAAAAAAAGAGGAGATGAGGAAACAAAGCAGAGAACACAAGAATAAGAGAAACTGAAAGAGTACTGATAAAACAACATCTTCACATAAAGACTCACTACCAACCAGACCTTCACATTCTGTCCTGTTTCAGCCATAAACGTCCTGTTGGTCTGTCACTAATACAGTTCAGCAAAGTGCTGAATACTTGTGAGGCAGAAGGAAAATGACTTGAATGGTTTCCAAACGTTTTTAGAAATAAGAATCTGAAGGCTTTAGCTTGTTGCCCACTGAGTCAACACCTTTAAGTCCAGTCACAGTCAGAAGTTCAGTCAGAAGCTGCACCCAGAACAACTGTAGGAAACAACATGAAAACCTCTGAAGAAGACACTGAACACATTTTAAAGAAAAATGGAGTGGCGTCAGATTTTAGCATTTGGAGGATTTCTCTTTGGCTGAAGACCACGAACTAGTTAATGCTAGACACACTTGTTTCTTTTGGTTGTATTTACCCAGAATGCCATGGGTGATACAACCTTTAGAGACCGCTCCAAAAACTCTTCCTGGTTTTGGAGTGGTCTCCGGTCCGCTTGATGTTCACATAAGAGTTCAAACCGCACCAGAGTTCACTTCAACCAGGCTGAGGTTAGGTCCAACCAAAAATTACCAACTCTGGTCCTCTTAACCGTTAGAAGGACCAGAGTTCGTTATTATTGGTCAGAGCTGAACTGTGCATTCACACCTCTCCAAACTAACCGAACTTTCCAGACGAACTAGAGCTGGCTTCCAAACACTTCAGATGTGTCTTCTTCCCAGTTGTACATGATTAAGCTGAGGTACAACACACAGTCCCACCAAATGCTTGAATGTCTGTGGTTGTGATATGAAAGTTCATTTCCTAGGCACTGTAACTTCCTGATGCTGTAACTCAGCCAGCTAAAGGAAAAGTGGCTGCAGTTTTTTTCTGACATGCAATTGTGATGGATGATCCGAGTGAGGAGCCTGAAGCCGAGCTAAAACACTGGCTGATTTTTAAAGAGCCAATCAATTATTCAGAGTGCTGACTAAAATTGCTGGAAAATGGTTAATTGGTCATTAGAGGAACAAAGGCTTTTGTGAGCGTTTAATTATTAAGACGACATGTTAGGCTGGCATTTCTGAGACTCATTGATTAGCAAATACACGGACGAGGAATGTGGAAAAAATAGTGGAGAAATGTCTGGATGAGCTGCGTTCAAGTAATCAATACCGGTCTGAGCGAGAACATTCAGAGATCGTGAGCAAATTTACATTTGCCCGGCTGATCACAGCTGGTTGTGGTGGGAGAGGCAAGGAGAACGGGTTTAGCAGGAGATGTTGGAGCTGAATGTAAGAGGCTAAAGGCTGATAGTGGGGAGCGGAGAGATTTGAGTGGGTTGATCCTTGGACTGGGCACAGCAGCCAAATTCATCGGCTCACTGGACACCTCCACAAGGAATCAGCAGGTGGCTTCCAGTCGCCATAGAAACACTGGATGGACCCGGGCTACACTGGGGCCAATTACTGAACTGTGAGCCTGGATGGTCAAATTCATTGAAAAGTGTACAGAGGGGCAATAGTGTCTGTCCACTGAGGGCAGACATTCACATAGAGTATGCATTGCATCGCTGGATGCAGCGTGAATGAAGTCAACTGAGGAACAGATCCAACAAAGTGGAAAAAGTAGCAACGTTTTGGCGGCGGAGTCCGTCGCCTTCATTTGATTTTCCCCAACTCTTCTTCGTTTCACACTCTGCTCCGCAAGACGGCTCCTCGCCTCCTCTTCTGCCTGGAAGCTGAATAATTTGTTATGCATATAACTACAGGCTACACTTTAATTAGCAATCAGACTCCTTTAATTACACTCAGTGACGCCTCCTTAATTAATGGACAATCAGGACTTAATTACAAACAACACACTGCCAAAGACACCAACAGTTCAGGGAGAGAGTTTGGGGTAATAGCGGAGTTCAGTCGACCTAAACTGCTCCGGATATTAGTCTATCAGTACGGGAAGCCGACTCCTCCCTCCTTCCTGAGTTACAGTAAAACTTCAGCTGAATAAGAGGAATATATTTTTCTTTTCTAATAAGCAGCCTTAAATATTTGATCTCACTGCTGTTTTTTTATGTGCAATCCATAATTGAAAAACTTTGAGATGTTATATAGTGGAGTCCGGATGTTCTGGGGCAGTTATGTTAAAGAACTAGGAAGCCCAGATATTCAGCTCTTTTTAAAGAAATGTTTTTATATTGAAGTTTTCCTCCATTTCTGGAAAAGAAATTGATTTTATTGACCTTAAACAATAAAAATGTACATAGTGCTATACGCTTGAGCTGAAATAACTCCAGTAAGATGCTTTTGTAGCCATCTGCCATCTAGGAATTTTACAGGAAACTACTGTCGTCTTTAGAGGCCTATTTATGGCGGCAACATGTTGGAGTAACTCTGCTATGTTGGATCTGACTGGTTCGGTTTGATTGAGCTGTTGCATGTTTGGACGATTATTTCTGGTTCTGGATGCTGTGTAGCTGGAAAGAGTTTTGCTCTTACTTTTCTACATTCAGACAGCTGCTGCTGTAACTGTGACAAGATATTGCCTTTACAGAGACTGAAATTACTTTTCTCCTCAGGGTGTCTGGACTCAGTCTTATAGAAATGGAGAGGAGATGCTTCAGCTGGGGGAAGCTTGAAGCAGAGCTCCCCTTTAATGCTTTTCTAGACCCGTGCCACAGGGACGGGACCGAGAGAAAAACCCAGAACTCAGTAAAAGAACTCTAAGTTCTTTCTTGGGATCCTCCAGACGGAGCTGGAGTGTTGCTTGGCACAGGAATGTTTGTGATTTTCTTTCCCTGTTGCTTCAATGACAGTAAAATAAGAAGACAAAATAAAATATTTTTTGTTGTTTACCACTGTTGCTATGAACACCTGGGTGGTGCAGTAAGGTTGGGCAGGATGGACTCACAGAGATAACGTCAGTGTTGATTGGACTCATCTCCACAACGTTGGCTTCATACGGCTCGTCTCGCCACGTTGGGGCGTTGTCGTTGATGTCGAGGATGGTGATGTTCACCTAAATCAGGGTGGAAAGGAGACTCTATCATCTTCTTCATATAATATTAATGATGTAATGAAAAATCATGATATCCAACACAAATATATTTGTATTACAAAAGCAGGACTCTGGTGAAAATCTTGCATCAACTCATCGGAGGCATGAATGTTATATCAGATTTGAGTTTTCCATCATTTATGCTAGCTATTATTCTGACTCAGATGTTTGAAAATTTGGCAGAGCATTATCATGACTTTTGACCAAAAGGCAAAAATAAGTAAACCAATGAGATACTGAAACAAAAACCAGACTTTGCTAAGACAATTTGTTCATTTAGAACAGGGGTCCCCAAACTACGGCCCGCGGGCCGGATCCGGCCCGCCACGTCATTTGGTCCGGCCCCCTGAACAATGCCGGATCCGGCCCGCCTGCTCATACCAGAGAGCATTCAGTGTTTTTTTTCATATATTGTATTTTCCGGTTTATATGTGGATTTTTCTTCAACCACCAGGGGGCTTTTGAGCAAATGTGAAACTTACTTTCCCTCAATGGAATATATACTCGTCAGTCACCGTTTCACTCACGGTTTTTTTCCATTTGCATTCTGGGTAAAAATCTATCCAAAAGCGCGAATGTGTCGTCGTCTCTCCCCCCCCCCCCCCCGCTCGACAGTTTCAAATACAGAACCCCCCCCCCCCCCCTCGACAAGAATTTCTTTGTTTTTTTTTCCTGCAAAAACTAAGACCGGCCCCCGACCACAGAAAGGAACAGCTATGTGGCCCTCGCAGGAAAAAGTTTGGGGACCCCTGATTTAGAAGATGACGGTAAGGTTGTTACAGTGGCGATGCCTGTCTTCTGCTGAGGCCCGACTCCTCCATCCACAGCTCTCACGATCAGGATGTACTCTGACTTCTGCTCTCGGTCCAGCAGGGCTGTGGTGGTGATCTCTCCTGAAACAGAAAAAAGCAGCAGAAAACATTCATACTGCCAACATTACAGCAGCTGAACATTTCAGGATAAACCGAGAAGTAATAAAAGGTGCAAACATTCACAGATGAGTGATCAGGGCTTTCACAATGCAGACCGCCAACAAAGTAAACGACTCGAGTAAAAGCTGATCTACACAGACTTAGGCAGCTTGAAAGTCCACAGATTAGTTAGTATGAGGTGACAGTGTGTATTAAAATGCACAAACTAACATACCTGAGCGTGAATTAAGACGAAACTGAGAGGAGCCTTCCAGGGAGTAGATGAGAGAGGCCTGGCCAAACTCCCGCGAGGCGTCCAAATCAGTTGCATTTACAACCAGCACTGTTGCCCCTTTGTACGATGAATAATGTGGAAGAGAGACACAAAGAAAGTTACAACTCATTGTATGAGAAGAGATGTTGTTGAGTCCAGTTAAAAGAGGAAACAATCAGAGAAAGACAAGCTGCAGAGACAGTTTGCAACAACGCTGGTAGAGCTAATTTCTTCACCGCCCCCCTCCACAGTGACACTGATGGCACGGCAGTGAGTGGGTTTATGGATTAGTGGATTATCAGACTGTTATTTGGCACAGAGCTGATCAATAGCTAGGCTGGTAAGGGGATGAGATGCTTGCCAGAGCCGCAGGGCAAGCCCTAAGCTCCGTCTAGAAGAGCCAGCCTTAGGCCTCCACCTCAGGGCCAAATACTGCTCTAAACCTCAGCGTTCCTTCAAGCCGCTCAAAGAAGTGCTCCACTAAATAGTGTGCGAAACATAAAGCATGGTCAGCGTCTGCTGCAGCTAAAAGAGAGAGAAAGGGGCGGTCAAATATCCCATTTTCCTCTTGCGACTGGAAACTAATCTATTGTCTGGGAAGAAAAGAGGCTTCACATGCATGAGAATGAGCGCAGCAGCTAGCGATTTCCCTTGAGGAGCCAATATCCCACATTCTGAGAGAGTATTTCCAAACAGTATTGAAACAAAACACAGACAGCACAGGTTAGAGAATACAGACATATTAAAACAAGTCACACCTGAAGCTGCAGAAAAAATATCCAAAAGAAAGACAAAGCTCTTGGTTGAATATGCAAATACACTTAACAGAGTGTTTGAGAGATGTGTTTGTTGTGCAACCCACAAATCTAATTAGAGACATTTGCATTTACTGCATAAATGCAGTGATAAGCCTGTAAGAAACTGAGCTGATTTCAAG
Organism: Poecilia mexicana; assembly: GCF_051168715.1. Classification (NCBI taxonomy): domain Eukaryota; kingdom Metazoa; phylum Chordata; class Actinopteri; order Cyprinodontiformes; family Poeciliidae; genus Poecilia; species Poecilia mexicana. The sequence goes on along the minus strand of NW_028263384.1, from coordinate 22,333,100 downwards.
TTTACAGGCAGTTTAAAAACAGGTATTCTTTGAACAAAGAGCACATCTAATTGTATTTTCCCAGTTCACCAACTTCTGGATAACACTGATCCACACACGTCTGCCTGACTGGTAAAGTTAAGCATCTAAATATTGTTTTACAGCTGAGGTGAATTCATTACTGCCACATGTGAAGCTGAAATTATGAGCTCTACAGAGTCAGGTTCTGCAAGACAACTTTAACTACAACAGTCCTGGAACAGCAAACGGAAAACCACGTCATTTATGGTTCATCTGCATTTGATATGACTGCTTAACTTAAAACATACATATCTTTTAATTGATTCTGTCATCAACACAAATTTATTAGAACAGAAAACTTTATCTTATTGTGTCAGATACATCAGGGTAGAATAGGTATCGCAACCACCCATAAAAAGTTAAAATTTGCTCATAACAGTCAATTGTAATAATTGAAACATCAAGTGTCACTTAATACGCATTAATACGCTTGGAGGAAACCATCTCAGTGCTACCACAAGCTAACATCGTTGGTCTTCCTCATTTCGGCTCATAGTGGTTCAACTAATGAGACCAGCTGTAGTGAGATAATGTTAAAACTATAGAAAAAGGTTTGTGGATGTAATTAAAAGATTGCAAAAAATAAATAAATGAATTAATTAAAGGGTTTCTATACTTTAGCAAACCACTGCTAACTGTGAAAACAAAATCCCCTGTGAACCCTTTACATTTTGAATGGCATTTTCCAGCTAGAAGTGATGAGAGGTAGTTAGCCTTCAATTAGCACGTGGCTAACTGGGAACCATTTTATTCCTTTTTTGCAGGAAAATAGTTAGACACTTTCCAAACTAAAAAAGTAGGAGAATTCATTACTGTCAAGTCCAGAAAAATTGGAACGCTTCAACGTTTGAATGGTTGAAATAGTTTTAGGTTAAAATGCATGAAGGAAACACAACTGGACACCAAACTCACCAGCATTAAGGTTCTCTGGGATTTTGACGATGTAAGACGGTTTGCTGAACTCAGGTGGATTATCATTTTCATCCTGCAGGTGGGAATAAGCATAAACAACAGTTCATTTTGATGCACCAAATAGTGGGAGAAATTATAAAAAAATCATTAAAGATCTAAAAACTAGTTGCCGTTTCCACTGTGACTTGGGATTTAGCTTAACATCTGTGGGATTTAAGTCAATAAAAGTAGGAAAAGGTTTTTACAATCAGAGTCTTAGTTGCAAGTCAGGCTCTAAACAAAAAATGTTGAACCAGAAGATGACATTTAAGTATGGTTAATGAGCTCGATGTTATCTCTAGGTAAATATCTCAATTATCCCTATGAACAGCAGACCACAAGGTGAAGATCATCAGGATTAGGGAACCAGGCCTCTGGGTTAAGCCTTGACTGGGCTCAGACTGAAAAAGTAATAGAAAACCCCTTTAATGATGGCAAAGACTCTGAGGAGAGAAACATCAGGTGGCATGTAAGCCAGGTCTAACCATGCTAATTCCCTGCAGCATAATCTGGCTTTTGGAAGACAGAGACATACTTTGCTGGCAGAAAAAATGTTGGAGTTAGTATGTGGGTTGAGCAATACTAATTCTATATAGTTGGCATCATTTAAAGTATGGGTTCTGGAACCAAACTCCTGAAGGAGGTCTGGATTTGAGGCGAGAGGCCTTGAGTGGGTGATGCCCTCAAACCCCTGGATGAGAACCTTGGTGTTGAACTGCGTCCCAGTGAGCAAAGAGGATCAACTCATTGTGGTTTCAACTTTTCAATACATATGAACTTGAAGAGCAGCTCAGTTTACCTGGGCTTCTTGATGTTCACTGGAGGTACCATCCGCCTGGTGTTAATTCAGGGGTGTAACTGGGAGGAATGGCCTCCCTAACCAGGACATATCTTGTTACTAAACTTTTGTCTGTAAGGCATGGGGTGTCCATAACCAACACCATGATCAAGCACAAGGTGGTTCATACGTGTTCTTAGAGTCAGCTCACCTTCAGAGAAAGGTCAATAAGCAGTTTTGTAACGTAACATCAGAGAGGCAGAAGTCATTTGAGTACCTAAAGGCAGTGAGTCGGCTCTGGTAGCAGAGCAGACCTGATAGACCCAAATGAGTGAACTGGGATCATCTGGCAGACGACTCTATTGAGGAGATCTTCAATTTCCAAGGAAGGCTGGAGACATGCTTACTGAACGGGTCATGTTTAGGACCTCCATCACAGATGCAACTTCCAGAAATTGTGACATAAAGATCACAATAGAATGATATGGTGGCAAACAAAGATTATGCAGGGTCAGGTCAAAGAATGAGGCCTTAGGTCAAGAATCAGTGGAGAAGTTCAAGTACGGTGTCTTGTTCATGAATGACGGGACGGAGTAGGAGATCCACAGATAGCTGGGCTGCACAGTGGCACACTTGGTTGCACTGCTGCCTTGCAGCAAGAAGGTCCTGGTTAGATTCCTGTGCATGTTCTCCCTGTGCATGTGTGGGTTCTATCTGGGTACTCCGGCTTCCTCCCACCGTCCCAAAACATGACTGTCAGGTTAAATAGTCTCTCTAAATTCTCCTTAGATATATATATGTGTGTGTGTGTGTGTGTGTGTGTGTGTGTGTGTGTGTGTGTGTGTGTGTGTGTGTGTTGGCCAGTTCATTCTAGTGGATCCCAGTGTGTCTAGTGAGAGACATGTACAGTGTGGGGTTCCTTCCTGGACCTGTTACCCTTCTTCTTGGATAAGCAGAAGAGAATGAATAAATGTTTGGATACATAAATTGATACTTACGGTGGTGAATTTGAAAAGTAAAAACTTAGTTTGTAATAAAAATGGAAAGGGAAGAAATGACAGATAAATTCCTTTAACGTGGAACAACAGCTGCCTTAAAACAGCTTCAGTCAGAGCATTTAAACGTCTCACAGCCTCCCACTCATGAATGCGACTCCATTTCATACCAACATTTCCAGTTGTCTGGCTATTCACAGAGAAGATCCCCACTGCGTGAGCTGCTGAGAAATGTTAACACTTTAACAACAGTCACTGGGACAATTATCCATTTGGGCTCCGAGTTACACTGGTGCAGAGGATTGTGTGAGTGTGATGCTGCCAGCTCCTGATAAACCCCTGTGGTGAGAGTCACGACAGAGAGAGAAACAGGCAGAGAGACATAGGGGGAACGCTGGATTGTGAACATCTATCCTGACTGGTCTTAGCAGCTTTTCTCCCTCATGCGGGATGCGTATAGGAATTCCTAATGGTCTGTGCTTATCAAAGGATATTCATCCATTCTTCTCTGCCGTTTCTCCTTTCATGAATAAAAAGTAAGATGTATAATGGATGTCTTCCATGGGAAATGAGTCTGGGGGCCTGGCGACTGTGGACCTCATCTGCTCATTATGGTTTGATGGCTGCATTTACAGTTTCTAAGCAAAGGTCAATATATGAGTTTTTAATTTAAAAGTCAATAGAAAAAACAAAGGAAAACAAAAGGGTGTTTAGTGCTATTCCTGAGAAATGATAAGAGAGAAAGGAGTGAAACAGAGAGGAAGATGTGTCACTGAAAGCTTACATACACTCATCAGGACTTAAAAAATGTACTGCAACGGCTCTTACCCACAAAACCCACACAAAGTCAAAATTTAGATTTAAGCTCAGATATTTAAAGTGAAACTGACTGTTCCACCTCCAGGAGGATTCAGGGTGGCTTTTCTTCGTCTTTTTCTTAGTTGTGCCACCCTAAATTTTTACTGACCTAGTCTGCCGACTCGTATGGAAATTTAGTGTTTCGGTTTTCATGGATTCACCTGATAACAGAGTGTTTATGTGGATCGTAACTCCAAAACATTTGCGGAAAATGTGCCTATTCAAGGATTTTTTTCCATAAACAATATGTAAAATATGTAAAAATGTAGCTTGGGAAGCTGGCACACCTGGACACAACGCTACGTGATAGGCTTTGGGCTGCGGCGCCACTAAATGGTGCTGATTGGCTGAACCCCTGAAGTAAGAAATAAGGAAGACTGTGGGTGTTAGCTTCTAGGGCAGCACTAACACAGTTTCCACTGCTGAGCATTAACACATTTGAAGATATATTTGGTGTTTAAACTAGAAAATAAGCAGTGATAAGAATGTCTGAAGGGTCTCAAGTATTTGCAGAATTTAACTATTCCCTGATAGTTGTGGTACCCAAATACCAGGGATTCACTGTGCATGTCCCTATTTGCCTTAATATTTTAAGGCAAATATCAACTGGAAACTTACATTGATGGAATGCAGCTTTATTTAATTCACTGACAAGGTTGTACTTACTATAACCTCCACTGTGACCGGGACGGTGCTGTTAAGCGGCGGATTTCCTCCATCTTTGGCCATCACTGTCAAATAGATCAACCCCTTGGGGACCAGCTCATAGTCGAGAGGGCTGGTCACGCTTATGACTGGGGCAGAAAGAGCAGGAATGGAAAAGGTTCAGTTTTGTTTCCGCTGTTAATGAAACTAAGATGTGGGAAACTGAGGACACCCCTGCTGCTTTCAGACAGTTTGAACTATTTTAGGGTGCTCCCAGGAACTCTTTCTCTTTTATTGTACAATTTTAAGAGAAAATCAAAAATGTAGAAATTCTTTGACAAAAAAAAAGTATATTGAGGTTGAAGAGATAAGAATACCTGCATAGCCTTCCACCATGATGATGCTGAAGTACTGAGGGAAAACCGAAGCTGAAATGATGGTGTACGTCAAGAGGTTGTTGGGAGGAGAATCCTCATCAGTGGCCTGTAAGTGGGCAGATGTTAGGGGGGAGTGGTACTTATAACATAATGTCTTAGTTGAAGTTTTAAAAGTAAGACATAAAAAAACAAGCTGTAGAACAGCAGATGTTGCAGTACACAATGCTCATCTTTCAATTTAAATGTTTGAACTATATGAAGTATTTAGGTCTGAGCTGGAGTCTGCAGCCAAGAAGCTGCCAGTCAACGGTGGCATGTTAGTGGATGGATTAAAGCTGATTCTGGCTATTAGTGGTGCAGACGTCAGTGTTGGATGAACACCAACTGAGCCACGACAAGCCAAGCAGGCAGAGGAAAGATGGAACCGTTTGTTGAAGGACTAATCCGCAGCAGCTTTCACCGCGATGATGACACCGGCTCATTATTGTTGATTTGGCAGGAACTTTAAAATGAGTCCTCCGGCTGTGAGGACAGTCTACTGGGCCTCACTGGCATCATTAGAAGCTGGACAGGTTGTCAGAAACACTCATTTGTATCTCTGCACAACAGACATATCTCTATGCTTTCATTTAATGCCAAAATGTTGAGTAAGCAATACCTTTCTTCCCCCACAACTTCTTAAGCAGCGGCTTTCCTTTCCAGGCTGTCCTTCTAAATCAATTTTCAACAAACACTTCCACACTAGACAGTTGTTTCCCACTCAAAGGTAAAACGAGTCGGGGGCAGCAAATCAAAAAGATGAGGGGAAAAGGAATAAGCATAGGGAAAATGAATGAAAGCAGAACCTCTGCAGTAGGAGGCAAAAACCTCTGAGGCAAGTACCACAGAGCAGGAAATCCTCTCTTTGCTTTGTCTTCCCGGAGTGGTGTGCTTGTGTGTAAAGCATCTAAGTTCGCTGGCAAACCGCTGACACACACAATTGTGTGTCTGACTTCTGTTTTCCTCTTGGGCGACGTATTAATATCAGCAGCGTTCAGAATAATCAAACACAGCGAGCCAAGCGTTGAGACCAGTTCACACAGTGCGCCGTACAGCCGAGCAAGCCTCAAGGGATGTTTTTCTCTGCTGGGTGCAATCAAAGCAAACGCTGAGCCGTTAGTTACAATTGTGCCTGTGCAGCTCTGCCTTTGTGTGGCATTGACTGATGGCCAACACACCGAAGCTAACTGGTTTTCTTTTTGAAACACAATGCACATTAACACAGTAGTGCAGGTTTTACAGTGAAACTGGGAAAACAGACGGCAGCGACAACAAGAACTGAAAAAGAAGAATCAATCAAAACATGTTGGCATGTGAATATGATGCAGCTCTGTAGTTATTTTATTTTAAGTTCTATCGACTGATGGGCAGAAGATGGGAAGGAGATTTTCTACAAAGGTCACTTAGCCAAGAGCATCTTTCTGTGCTGATAATAATAATAAACTTTATTTAAAAAGGGACATTGTACATCTGAAACAATGTTACCATTTCCTGAATTGTTCCAGATTATAGAATAAGCTAATTCACATCTGCAGAAGCTTAACAAGTTACAAAAATAGATTTATAATAAAATATAACGCTACAAGTTATTTTCTAATGATGCTGCACAAACATATTTGTACACCAATGTGAATGAAACATAGTTTTATATTTTGAAAGATCACACCTATTAACTGTATGCAGATATAAGGGGAAAAATGCCATCTGCTGAAAACAGGCTGTAAGTATGGAGCAGAAGAACAAAAGAACAACCTCATGAACTCCTGGCTTCATAAAAAGAAAACAAACAAAAAAACAGCACAAGAATATCAAAGAAGGTAGAATTCATCTTCTCTTTGCATAATGTCTATCTGATATTATTGTAAATATATTTTCTAAAATTGTCTAATTTTGAGTTTGAACTAAATAATTTTTAAAGTTAAAATGGAGTAAAAACCAAATATCAAATGTTCTTTACATGCAGATACAGGGAGTGTGATGGAGACAATGGAGGGTTGATTAGATGGTGACCAAACAGATAAAAAATAGGTAAAGTTGTCAGTTCAAGCATTCAACATGTCGTGGTGAGTGACTCCATATAATGTGTGACATAATGTTATTATTATTGGGTTATTACTGCTACAGGTGTGTAGTATACCTGGCATTATGCTAATAAAACAAAAGGCAGTTTAATGATGTGCCTGAGTGTAAATGAAAACAATAGTTTCATTTTCACACACAATCACAAGATCAGGATGTTTATTGAATGAAATGTAATATTTTTACCATCTGATATATTTTGATGCCAGTTAAAGGTTTTTTTTCTTAATTAATGAGATAGAACAATGCATCATTGCACCATTTTTAAAGTATTACTTACTGATTTAACAATCAATGTTTCATAAAGAATAACTGGAATTTCCTGTTGCTTAAAATAATAATTTAAAAAAAGCAATTTCTCTCTTTAATCACTTCCTGTTTGTTGCTGAAGAGAGGGCAACTGTGGCCTGATGCCTAAATAGGTGCAAAATGTTTCCTTCTGCTGGTTGGTTTGATGTGAAATCTGCTGCATGATTGCGGTGCAGAAACTATTTGTGAATTTTCTCCGAAGTTTTTTGAGCCTAAAACAAAAAAAAGGAAACATGTTGAGGTTTATTTGTCTGAGTAGTATTTCAGGTTGGAATAGATTAGCTAAAACATCTAAACAGCATTTTTATACCTTCATAAATGTTGGTTTTGGCATGAAGGGTTAATATGTGAAACCAGCGATGGTCACAGGTGTGTGTTTACGAAGCACTTTAGAGCTGCTATAAAGAGAATAGTGATTGGATGTTCTTTTGGACGAAATTACGTTTAAGACCAACTCGTATTTTATTATATCAAAGTGTGTGATTGGTTTGCATGCCTGTTAACGACACCTCACCCTGATCCGCGCCACCGACTGCACCGCCTGCTCGTTCTCTCTCAGTGAGCCCACGTACGCCTCCTTCTGGAAGAGCGGCGTGTTGTCGTTGATGTCCAGCACGTTGACACGGATCCTTCCGGTGGTTTCCTCCCCGCCGCCGTCCCTCGCCAGCACGGTCAGAGTGAAACGCCGCATTAACTCGTAGTCCAGGCTGGCCCGCAGAACGACCCAGCCCGTTTCTTCATCCAGCGAAAACCTGCAGGACGACAAGCAGCTGAGATTAGACAACATCCTCTTTACTTACAGTTTCTTACATCACATTCACCTGTCATTGGATAGAATGTCATATTTAACAAATTATTTTAACCTGTTTTTCAGAAAAGTGTGATTACACTGTAGACAACTGAAATTTGTATAAAAATTAATGGAAACTTTACACTACTCACAATAATAAAATAAAATTCATTTCCAGACATATACACAGACATGTGCACAAATATTTAAATTTATTGTAGAATTATTTATTTAATTTTTTTGTTTTCCATACATTTTCAGCAGGGTTGGGGTTAAAGGTTCTGGGAAAGCCTTTTTATAAGACTGGTATTCTCCTGCTTCCTGTATTTCTCAACCTAATTATGTTTTGGATTATTGTTCTACTAGAACTCCATCTCTCTCCAAGTTTCAACCTCCTTTCTTCTTTATTCCATCTACTCAGGGAAATGCTCCAGTAAAACTGGACGCAAATCAGCCCCACAGCATGATGCTGCCACCACCAGCATTGACAAATGAAACTATGTTTGTATGTTTCCAGAGCTGATTCACCTGACCTTCCCCAGAGTGACTTCTTGTCATTGCAGCCACACAATACTTACTTTACACAGCACTTTAAAAACCAGCGCATGGCTGACCAAGGCGCGGTGCAGCAGAGACTTAGACCAATAAACACAATTCACAACCATAAAATTGTTCTCTGTTTCATCTGAGCTATAAAAACTCTCTTTGCTCAGTTTTATAGTCTGTTCAAATTTGATCAAATCAAACTTCTGGAACCTTTGCTGAGGCTCTGATGTCGTCAACCTCATAGAAAGTCTGTGGACTATATGTTAAAGTCCTGAAGTTAAAGGTATGAGTGAGGATTGGCAAACATTTACACCTGTTTGCATTGTACCTCTAAAGATAAGGGAAAACACATAATTTCTTTAAATTTGTGTAAATATTTTGCATTTTTTTGTAATTTACTGTTTAAGTTGTTTGTTGTATGAGAATTTCACCTGGTACAAAACAAAAGTTAAAATAAAAGATTAAAAACTCCAAATTAATATGACATTCATGCCCAGGATTGTATGAAAACTCCTGACCAAAACTACAGATACAAAATAAAAGAAGTTCAGTGTTTTTCTCACTCATTTCAGAAGGTGAAACTATTATTTTATAAAGATTCATCACACATGGAGTGAAACATTTCAAGGCTTCATTTCTTGTCATTTTAACCTGTAAAGGTTTCCTGAGCCTCTAACAGTCTCACCGTCTGGACACAAGAAGACAGAAACCTTCACAAAAAGTCACTGCTGAAAAGATGATCATTCACAGAGTTCTGCATCTGCTTAGCCAGAGGAAGTGGTAACAGTTTATTTGAAGGGGGTGAATAAGACTGACATGACACTGTCATAAACATGTCATGACACTGTCATAAACATGTCATGACACTGTCATAAACATGTCATGACACTGTCATAAACATGTCATGACACTGTCATAAACATGACATAACACCTGTCATGAACATGAATAAGCCTTCATGATAATTTATGACTGTTGTCATAAAGCGTCATTCGGTAAATTATGACACTTTTAATACAAAGTTGAAATTATTCAAAATGTCTTTGTTATGACAACTTGACATTAACCAGGAAATCATTACTGTTTAAACTTTACCTTTAATAACATAAAGATACCTAATTTTTAAAGTGCAATCAGTAATACTTTTATAACAAATTTATATCAGTAATGATTTCTTGGTTAATGTCAAGTTGTCATAACAAAGACATTTTGAATAATGTCAACTTTGTATTAAAAGTGTCATAATTTACCAAATGACACTTTATGACAACAGTCATAAATATTCATGAAGGCTTATTCATGTTCATGACAGTGTTATGTCATGTTTATGACAGTGTCATGACAGTCTTATTCATCCCCCTTCAAATAAAGTGTTACCGAGGAAGTTGAGTTCTGTCAAAGCAACCCAACTTCCTGTACACCTCAGCAGAACCACAGGCTGATCTCCTCCATGCCACGCCGCACTGATGCAGTAATCCACCCAAAACGAGTCCAGAGCAAGAAGAAATGAAGCCTGATGTTTCTGTTTAAAATGGCAGCTTTTATTGATTTTATACAATATTCTATTTTAGGTTCTCGTGTATCTGTAAGCCATAATCATCAACATGATAAGACATAAAGGCTTGAAAGATTTCACTCTATGAGTAATGAATTTCTAAAATGAGGGACAAAAATAGTCAACTTATTCACAATTTTTCACATTTTTAGATGTACTCATTTTATAATTTAAAGATGTTTTGTGTAACATATATAACCTTACCCTATATATATATATATATATATATATATATATATATATATATATATATATATATATATATATATATATATCACTAAATTTGTCCCACATGTCAAAAATGTATTTTCATTGATTAAAGAAAAATGAAACATTTGAGAATTTATATTCCTCTGTGAGAAACTAAATGTTCCTCCTGACTTAAAGAGCACAGATGTAAAAATAATCACCAATCAATTCTGAGCAAAGCTGTTTCTGAGGGTGGTTTGCCAAAACCAGCGGCGTTTATTTGTTAACCAGGCCCATAATTAATGAGCAGATTTTATAGCTGTATGTTTTTGTGAAGTATTTCACATGTGTTAGATTGTGTTTAATCTCACTGGTCTGGATCGTCGCTGAAGTAATAACGGACAATTCCAAAAGTGCCGACGTCTCCATCTGTGGCCTGGAAGGAAACAATGAGAAGAGACACGGTTACATCAGTCCTTCTGTCTTTAATGTTAATGTTCACAAGAGTTTTTGTATGTTTTCTGGCCAACAGTTTAGTTTTTTATTTTTTCAGCAAATGAAAAAAAAATCTGGACATTAATTCTTGTAAGTCAAAAACACCAGAAATGATGCAAAGAAAAGCAAAATTTGCATACAGAATTGAAAAGTAGGACATCTCTGAAGAATTTTGAGCTCTTGGTGTAAAAGAAGCCTCTACCTGAGGTTTATGAGCAAAAGTAATTGATCATATTTTAACACTGATCGTCATAAATCCGAGAAAATCTCAGTGCATTGAGGACAGGCTACATTTAACGGCTGGATTTCTCCAATTAAAACACACACACACACACACACACACGCACACACACGCACACACACACACACACACACAAAAAAAAACACTTAAAATTTCACGTCAGCATGATCGGAACAGCGAGACAGACACAATAACAAGTTGGAAAATCCATTTTCAGCCGGCAACATGAACTGCTGCGTCTAGAAATGAAACCTGCAGCTGCGAGAAGGAAGCAATACATCAACTCTGCACCAAGCTACAGTAGAGTCGTTTGGTCAGGAGCTAATCTGAGGTGAAAAACAAAAATAAAAAAATAAAAACAGGACATGTGTTCAGAGTTTAAATTACTCTGAGTTTCAGTTCACTGAAAAGTGGGTCCTGGGTTCAGTCAGTTCATCATGTTCCTGTTGATGTTCCCACCAACAGGAACAGAAGTCTTCGTTTAGGTAGGAGGAGGCTTCAGAGAAAACACAGACATGGCTGCAGGATCATCACACCTCCTTTATGTTTTTCCTTAAATTTTTATACCAAATAAAAAAAAAAATAGACCAAAACTTCCAGGGTTCTTTATCTGTCTTAAGTGTTTGAAGTGCAAATTAAGAAACCAGAAAAAACTACAGGAAGGAGGGAAGAAAGGAATGATGGACGGACAGACTGATCAGCAAATGGACAAGAATGCAGACAGACATTTCTGCTGACTGTTGAGAGAAAACATCTGGAAATACAACAGTTGTCAATACTGTATTTCCTTTTCCCCTGGAAAGAGCCTGGAAAGTTTTGGAACAGAACCCAACATCCTGACCTTATAGTCAGGAAGCGTTTGTGTGACTGATCCGCCTGCAGCGCTGCGCTGTCTGCTGCTGAATATGTCGCAATGTCACATCCCAAAAGGAACAAATCTGACGGCATCTGATGTGGATTGTCAGGAACAATGGAGATTATTGTTTTTTTTTGCTTATAAAATATTCATGTGTTATTAGAAGAGAGAAGCGGCACCATATTTATTTTTAAGCTTGTTGCTCATCGTATTTCAATGAAAACAGCTGAAATAAATTAGTGAGTCATAAATTTCTGCTCTGAAAACTTCGTAACGTGGCTCCATTCAGGCTTCCTTCCATCCATGTTGTAAAGTCCTGATCACAGAGTTTTTTAATTCACAGCAACTTAAAGACTTTTAAAAGAACCAACACACATTCAGTGGTAAGTTTAGAAATACGTAACGTTGATACCTCAATTAAAGCTGAATAAGGAATATGCTCCTGTCTTTTTTTGATTCTGCTATTCCTCTGCATACATGAGTCTGGTGTGGCTCTGCATAACACGATCTGTCACGACTGTGTTTTGCCTCTTTTCTTAAATTTCTCACTCCAACAGCTGTCTGCGACTGTACGATAAAACATGAAAGCCTCGCTTCACTTTCTGGAGGTGTTGATTGGATTAAGTCTGATGGAAAAAGTGATACATTCTTGCCCACAAAACCCACCGCTGCCGTGCAAACAGCAACAACTTCTGTCATACGTTTTGCAGATGAAAGAGGTGACAGAAAAATACTACGTAAAGAGCAGCACTCAGGAATCTGCCACATTAACACAATTTGTCTTTGTGAACCCAAACATTCCCGGGTGCAGGCTGCATGTGCGCAGGCCGGAGTGACGCTGCTGATGGATCGCAGCAGGAGAGGCTGTGGTAATAGAGTTTCACTTCAGTGGCTCTGCAGTCGGTTGAGGGGCCAAACGTGAACGTGTCTGCTGTCCCCTCGGCAGAGCACGGTGCTGGTCACGGTGATTCAGAGGCGGACCGAGAGCGACCCGAGTCTGGGAGCTGCAGCAGCAGAGTGGGAGTGGAGCGCTCGCTCTCTGGGGCCTGAGCTCCAGTAAGAGAGAGGATGTATGGCTGCACAGTTATGTGTTTTAAGGAACATCTGTGCATTTGCATTTTTCATCTGTTTTTGTAAATTTGTGTCAGTGAATGGTTAAATAAAGTATTTGTCTTTCACCAACAACTTTTTTTTGCTTTTATTTTAATTTTACAGCAAATAGGACCATGAACATAATGAGAGGATTACAATTTTAAATGTTAGTATTTTAAAGTGGGCCTTTTACATTTTGCTTTAAACAGGTTAGAATAGGTCTATGTTCTGTACAAAAATTTTCATTTTATATATATACAAAAAAAATATCCCCAGATAATCAGATTCAACCTTCTTAATTCTGCTTATTTTGAGTTCTGTTCATAATGAGCTATTTTAGGAATCTGTCCTTTTATGCAAATAAGCTGTGGTTGGCCACGCCCCCTCAAACTCAAAACCCAGATCTTAGTCCAATGTAAAGTTTTTGACTTGAAAGTTAACATTCACTGGTTCTGCCTCGTCTCAGTGAGTTTGAGCTGATTATCAAAGACCATGGAAACATTTCAGATTCTTCATGTTAAAAATGTGAAAAAACAACCATTAACGGTGTGAGATTAAAACCTTACAGTTAAGCACCAGTTGTCTTAGTAACTTTTCCATTTAAGCAATGTTTTTTAATTATGTTATGTTTTTATTTGCTTTTCTAATATTGTATTATGTTTTTTTGATTATTTTTAAACAAAAAGTTCAGTAAAGACACATTACAAATTAGATTGTTTCAATACAAATGAATAAGTTGAAGTTTGTGGTTTTATTGTGACGTAAATGTACAAACTTCACGTTGTATGAATACTTTTGCAATGTACAATACACAGGAGACGTTTTAATATCAAGTCTTTTGAAGATTACACTGAATTCAACAGAGCTCTCCACATTTTTACATCCAATGTTTTTGATTATTCCTGCATTTTCTTTGTGTAAACTTTGCCTTTTCCTCTGCATCAGAGCGTGCCTGCAGCTCCACCGTCTCCTCTCTACTCTACATATCTCCTTTAGCACACCCTTGCCCCTGAATGCCTCCCCTCGTCCTCTGCTCCCATGTGACTGACAGGTCCATAAGTGCTCCAGTGATAGCAGCAGGGGTGTTAATGTGACAGCTATCGAAGCAGTGACAGCAGCTGGGTTGAGTGTTGGAGCCGCTGCTGCCTCTACAGCCCAGCCCCTCTCACTGCAGCAGCACACAGACGCGGACTGAGAGCCGGAATGGAGAGAAAGATGATAGCCATCTCTCTCCTCCTCCCTCTTCAATCACTCACCGACCCGCTCACTTTCTCCCAACAAACAATCACCATGACAGCGTGGCCCAGTCACTTTGCCAACTGCTTGCCAAAGACTTTCAACTTCAGACACAGAGGGCCTTCATTCAGATGGATGGCTGAGATTGCTATGTGCAGGGATTTGCTGTCACTTCACGCCATGGCCCTGAGTCCATGACACAAGGGTATTATGCATTTGCCCCTAGTCACCATGGCAGCTTAAAAATTTTATAGTGTGGAAGTTTGAGGTAATGGTAAAGTTAAAGAGGTGGGGTGCAGAGAAAGGGTAAGATTTAATGAGAAAAGGAAAGCTGTGGATATTAAAGCTGGAGACGGTTCCTAATGGTGCTTGTGATCGCCACAATGGGAATCTAAAAGATAATGGTAGCTCAGATAGAAAGGGAGGTGGGATAATGTTCCTCCTTTGCTCTGATAAATACTGACAATACAGTCAGTACAGTGTGTTTCGCATTCATAGACTGAAGATTATTGTGGAAATTAGACAAAAACACAGCAGTGGCTGTGTTTTCATTGACCAACTGCACAATTTGACAGAAACCTGACAAACACTTCACACCACTTCAAAATCTTTCTCTAGCTGCGTTCAACACTGAGGGACAAGCTTCAGTTTTCTCAATACTGACCAAGATCTGCCTGCAGGAGCCACAAATCTCACAGTTTCACTTTAACCAACGGCTCAACCCTGAATGAAATTCTCTTCGTAGACAGTCAGAAGTCGCACCAGGAGGAAATTAATTCAGAGTTTAACTCATTGAGGACAAGAAGTGACCAGATTTCTTCCTCCAACTGAAAAATCCACTAATCAGGAAATAATCCATGAATGTTACGAGCACACACAGGATGAAACACATGGCTTAGCAGTGAGAAATACACATATCTACATGAAACATGTTTAAGATTGATCATTATAGTTGCTGTTAGTGGCATTAGTTTGCATTAACCCTGCACCCTTCAACTTAAACTTCAAGAAAGACTCAAATTCAACAATTGCACTTCCAGTGTCCTGTTTACAGCAAGTTGATCTGACTTCCACTGACGTTCCTACATAAAGACACACACATGCTTACACTGAGGTGACGAGTGTAAAGTGTAAAACTGAATAGTAGATCAGGATCAGATTCAGCTTTATTGGCCATAATTGTGCACAAACGAGGAATTTGACTTTGGTTTCAAGTGCTCACAGTGTACTGACACTAAATATACATTTATTTTAGCAGGAACTGATTGTATTTGTGATGACTAGTTTCTGTAAATATGGCTCTCTAGTACAGAGCCGAGGCAGAGATCACACCTCTAGGGGGCGCCGATGCTGATGGCTGTTATGAGGGAGAAGACATTACTTTAATGGATCACATTTTACTTTTTCAAATCCAAAAAGTCAGCAAACATGAATTTGGTTTTGATTTCCAAAATTAGTAATTTCATTCATTGTAATCAAAATTAATATCTCTGTTTATTTTGAAATAACTACAATTTCTTCTGTCTTCCTTTGATGCTGAACAGTGGAGAGATTCTTCAGGTAAGAAGGCAACCGGGTAGCAGAAAGTCAGCGTTGAAAACCAAACTAAGTTTTTAAGAAGGTTCTGCATGGAAAATCTCACTATTGTTGATTGCCAATATAAACTCTGCAAACCCCGGGGTCCTCAGGCAGTAACTACAAAAGAGAAATTAGTTCTCAGCTGACCAGTTTGGTTAAATGATGTGTTTCTTCCCATCAGAGAGGCGAAGCCAGCAGGCAAACACCGGGTGCCTGCATGCGTGTGTGTGTGTGTGTTTGCTGACATCTGAAACGGATTCACATGAACAGAGATGTGTGGTGTTCTCAGGTTAGTCCAACCGTTTACTGTTCAGAAATAAACTCCACTCTGAGCTGTAGATGAAATCAGAGGACTGGCTGAGTTTTCCAGGCAGCAGCTTAGAGTCTAAACTCAGGTTAAACGGAGGAGAGAGTTCAGCTGCAGATTATCCTTCATCTCAGGCTGGGCAGCAGGTTAAAGCTGCTCCGCGTTTCTATCCTGTTTGAGTCTGAATTTGAATTGATTGGCTCCTAGAACTACTTTTTTTTCTGCAAGAGCTTTGAGAAATGCAGAAAAGGAAACCAATTACTGGCTGTCAAAGCTTGCTGTCGAAATGCAGATGACCTGAAGTCCAAACTCAGAACAGCAAACAGATTCTGTCTCTGGTTTGCACGTCTAAACACGGCCGCAGGGATAACAAACAGAACCGCAGTGAAGACGTACAGCTCCTGACAGTCTGAGTGATGGAGGCCATGATAACGGCTTGTCGGCTTATCTCTCACTCTAACTTCTTAGTGGCTCTTATATGCGTTTCGAAGGTTTTCGGTTCCACTCTCAGGTTTACAGGAAACAGTTTTACTAAAACAGGACTTTTCCTGTTTGTCTTCAATAAAACATCACTTGCTGCAGCATCATTTAGGTAAACTTCATGGTTTATCTGAAGATTGAATGAATGTTTAAATTACATTCATAGGCTAAACGATCAGTAACATCTAGAAAGAACCAATCTGATCCAACGTTGGTATTGAACTTGATACAGAACTTATTTTTATTTTTTTAAACTAAACTGAGACCAATAATCCAGTTTCCAATCCAAACATTTGACTGATTGATATGCAAGACAGAATATTAAATCATATTAAAAGCATTTTAGATTAAAATAAATAAATAAATAAATAGGCCGTGTAGGACAAAAAACACATGAAAATCGGAAATTAATTTAACATATTTACAGAAAAAAACTGGGAAATTCTTTAATGTTGAAGTCATTAATGTCACTGGAAAATGTGTAGATGTGCATTAAATGTATTACTTAGATATTTGAAAACTGCTGACATTGTTTTTTCACTAAATGTCTGACTTTATAATATCTAAATCTTTTTCTGACAAATTTATGACTATAATGTTGGAAAATGTTATAAACTTACGACTCTTCGACATCATTTTTTAAATTAATTTTTGCCTTTGTTCATAGAACATTTTAATTTTTTTCTTGCAAATGTATAATTTTGCATATCACAGAATATCAGTTTTGTAAAAACGTAGAAATAATAAATGAATCAGTTAGATGTTTTTTGTAAACATTCATTCTTCTATGGCTACTTTTTAATCTACAACGGTCCTGACACTTAATTGTAAAAATATGACAAAATGTTGAAAAGGTAGAGACCTTTATGCAAGTGCATATATTTAATACTTTTTGACCAAACTAATTAGTGGTGCATATATTCTCATTAGCATTCATGCCAGACACACAAAGCTATGAGACCAGGGTTAAGTCTGAACAGCCAGTTGGGTCCAGGCTGCTGCCTGAAGCTAACTGCAGCACGTTTTAGTTTATTTGGACACTTTCATGTATCGGATAACGGGGAGCGCGCTGCTAAGACTCCTCTGTTTCTCTAAACCATTAACCAACAGGTGGGGGGCGCTCAAAGCAAACGCTGTGTGGTGACAAGATTGAACTGCCTGTTTCTATTATCTGCAGACCACCAGATAAGAGACACGGCAAACCGGCAAGAGATACGACCTGAACACTTTTTAACAATGACTCCAACAAAGTGGCGGGGATGTCTTCACAGCTGCAGCGGCTCCAGAGATAAATTCATTTCATTATTCCAATCACACAGCCAACTCCTGGAAAACACCTCCTGACTGGAGGGAAAACCAGAGACGGCTTTAATGTGGGAAAAGATCGGAGGAACTCTGAGTTACTTCCATAGAGTGTTGAAACGAAAAGGGTTGTGACAGTAAGAGGAAAAGGCAGAAAATTATACTTAAAACATTCATTTTTAAAAATCCAAAAGAATATTTCTGCTGGAAACCTCAGATCTATTCAGAACCTGATGACCTTTCAACAAAACATCTGACTTGAAAAAACTCCAAATACTTCAGACTTTACAAGAAAAATACAGACGGTCGTTTGCTTTCCGGCTCTATTTGAATGAATCCATTACCTTTCAGAAACAAACATCTACGTCCCATAAATAAAAAGCATTCGCAACACTTTTCACACATTTATGTTACAGCTTTGTTCCACAAATTGCACTAAATTGATCTCTTTCCTTAAAAATCTAAACTTAAATACTTTTGATGAATCTATTGCATAGATTTTAACTTAACATTTTTTAGCTAAATTAATTGCATTTTCAATATTTCTTTTAAGCGTTTCTGGTACAGAGAATGGCGGCTACACAAAGTCTTATTTGTCACTATAAATACTTACTGTGAATTAATTTTTCCTGAGTCATTTTTTCCTCTCTGTTCTTCCTTGCAGCCGCCGCCCTGCCCCTCCCTGAACTCCTCTGGTTTCAGAAGATTTGTCTCCTTTTATTTCTTATTAACAGTGTGGCCTCAGCTCTTGGCTCTGTTTCACTATTAGATTGCTAATGGTTTTCAGGTATTGCAGTCGTTCACCTCATTATGGTGTCCATCTGTCTGCTGGGATGACATTTCATCTACCTCTCTATACCCAACAGGGACTCCCATAAAGAAAATGTGTTTGTAATATTCATAAAGCCGAGCCGTACAGTTTACTCAGCACAGCAGTCCTTCTCAAAGTTGTGAAGACGTTGCATCTTATTCCGATTATTTCTTTTATCCATCCGGTGCTGAGTGTTGTACAGACTGTGTGGAGCTGAGACGAAGTGATGAATGCTTCTTCTACAAGCTCATACATTACTGAGTGGAGGATGCTTCCCTGCTCCTGCTTGGATAGACATTTATAGACACTAATCATAATTTATGTCCGTTATTCATTATTGTAACTTTCTCCTCCTGGTGGCTCAGAGTTTTGGTGAGTAACGGGGTTTTTATTATAGGTGTTATGTGATTGGATGTTCAGGTCAAAGGTCAGGATCCAAACAAGACAAATTCATTATTCTGGGTGAGAAATTAATAAAACACCTCATTGTTCACACACAGCATGTACGAGGCAGCTCTGTTTAATCACTGGGATAAACACAGGACTGTTAATAGATTACTGCTCTGTAAGTCGACAAATTATTTCCAACAAAGGTAAACAAACATAACTAAAACCTAAAACTGCAAAATAAAAAGCAAATGTTAATTTTGTGCAGGAATTAATGAAGAGGTGGCCTCCAGAGACGGCCGGCCGAGGATTTAACCACCATGTGACCTTCAGGCTGATTGCACAGCCTGTTCTGTGTGTTTAATCCACTTACATGCAGGATACACACATTATGGCCAGTCAAGATCACATTAATTCTGCCACAGTTTCATGTTGACCTGGGTTTTTCTTTGTAAATGCATCTGTAATAGAAAAAACAACCCAAAATCTGTTCATGTCTTAAAGCCTGGAAAAACTGGAGCTTATAGATTCAGATGAACACAAACATCCCAAACATCAACACAGCGAAGCAGACAGATAAACGTACGTTTGTTAATGATAGAAACAAAAAATATCCATGAGTTTTATTAAAGGCTGAACCTTACATCATTTAATAATCTCAACCAGAAATACTCATCTTAATAAAACACATCAGACACATTATCACTGACTACAGGGAGTAGAAGTATGGTGGGAATTTATTCTATCATTTATTAATTATTGTGATAAATGTCTTATGATAATACAAATCTTGATTTATTATCGAAACAATAAATTAAAAAGAATGATGTCTAGACCCTTCCCCTCCAAACTGTCTGTATTGTCAGGATTGTTAGTTTTATCTTTTTCTCCACTGTTTATTCAATGAGAGTATAAACAAATATCAATAAATTATAAAATATGACTAAATGCAGTTACTGTGTGCAGCTTAGTGATACACTTCTTTATGAGACTGGTTCAAAAATGCTGCAGGAGTCTTAAAAGTCTTCCATTTGTTCTTCCATATAGACATGAATTCATTCTGACATCATTAATACATAATATTTTATAGAAAAACTGATGTTAAAATACAACGTAATTTCCTCATTAACCATTTTAGAACTGGATGGATTCTGTAGAACTGTGAATACTGTAGGAATCAGTGAGTTTAATTACAGGTTGCCATGGTCACATCCCATCTTCAGGCTCCAGCTTGTGGTTTGGAGCAACTAAAGATTCAAATGAAGTGCAGATGCAAAGAGCAGCCAGGAGGCTTTGGGACTGCGCTCAGATCTGATTGCTCAGATTCAAAGTCAAATAAGTTGATGCCCAGACTTTTTGTATGTGTGTGTGCGTGTGAAAATAAAAACACAGGAAACCTCCCGTTCCTGCGTTCATGCTGTATTCTCCTTGATGACACGTTTTACTGAAGAAAGACTTTTGAAATGCTGTCAAACTACGTTATGATTGCAGGGCTCCTGCATCTCTGGCACAAGTTCAATGTTTATCTGCAATGTGATAAAACTGCTCTAAAACTTGTGTTTGTATCTGTATTCCAGTAATCAAGTTTAATCAAGCCAGAAGCACTAACCATGTTTGCAGAAAAGCTTGCCTTTCCACGCCTTGTTTTCTCCCACAGCAGCAGTGCTGAGGTGACACACTTCATGCCAGAGCACAGATCTCACACAAAGTGTCACATCTCATTCTGTTTACAGTCTGCTGGCGCTCGGCTGCCAGCAATCAGGATTCAAAGGCGGGCCACACGCTCCGGCATGGGGCCAAGATCAGCAAGACGTATCGGGTATTAGGCCATCCAATCTCCATTTCATGAGCACCCAGTCTATAAACACTATTGATTTTCACACCATGTTTTTTGGCACTTGTATCTAGTGAATTGCGGATTGTCACAGAAGTGACTGGTAATGAATAATAATGTAGAGTTATGGGGAGATTCTTGGAGATATTTTCCGATACGGTTAAAACATGGCGGCTGCTGCAGCTGCAGCTGCTGCGGCTGCTGCAGCTGCTGCAGCTGCAGCTGCTGATGTGAATGGAAACTGAAGGACTGGTTTAAAGATCACTTCACCTGGCAGAAGGAAAGCCAAATAAATAAGGCCTGCAGGGAATGAACACAGCTGTTTGTCATTTTATTTACATCTGCAATGTTAGCTCAGTGTAAAAAGCTAATTTTAAGGCAAATAGAAATCCAATTTGAAGTGTTATTCCTGCAGTGCTGTTATGGGCTTCATTTTTGTAAACGGCAAACAAGTTTAAATGTACAACACAAGGATTCAATTTGCAGCTATAAGCAGCAGTTTCAGGGTAATCACCAGAATCCTTTATCCTGCCAAAACAATGCTCCCTCTGCACAAGCTGACTGGAGAAAACACTACAATGGATTTTCCTTAAATGACTGCAATGAATGCCATTAAGTTAACCACAGCCCAGTACTTTCATCTGAGGCAGCCTTGCTTCGGTCGCCATAAATAACCCCACATACACCGAAGTCTCAAGGGGACGCAGTCAGAAGACTCTTACTCCTAATGAAACAAGCAGCGTAAAAGTCATGACTAAAAACCACCCAATGAGTAATTTATAGCATCCAGAGTGTGAGAAACTCACCAGGACGAGCAGCAGCGAGGTTCCAGGTGGCGTGTTTTCTGGAAGGCTGATGTTGTACAGAGGTTTGCTGAAGATGGGCCGGTTGTCGTTTTCATTGATCAGTTCGATGAAGACGCGTGCAAATCCCACATGATCCGACATGGACTCGTTGGCATAAAGCTGATGAAAGGCAGCGAGGAAGGGTAAACAGAACGCATAAAGAACAGAACGACATGCTGATGTAACACTGAATCTTCAGATGACATTCAAACACGTTAAGCCTGAACCCCAACGCCCCGCCTGCCCTTCACAGTTAGCCCTAAGCCTAAGTTTCAAAGAGACAGGGTTTCCCACGGGGTTTGTGGAGGGCTGAGAAAAATGACCTTTTAGCCTTTAAATGTCAGATCCCCTGAAAAATGCTAAAATCTTCTCAGTTAGCACATTTTAATAGCATAATTACCACTGATGTCTAATGATGTGTTTGAAGGCCTGACATGTATATTTGATATCGCTGTTAATTATCAAAGACTAGAAAAAATAGCAAATATCAAAGATTTATTAAAAAAGTACAGTTTGCATGATGTCTTTGGATGTAGTTTACTAACAGCTAATGGGGATCCAAATAAAGAAACTAATTCAATGATGCTGCATCCTTTAATTCCTAACATATCACCAAATCAAAATAAGGAGAGTTATTGTCCCCATTGAGATCTGATGAGTTTTTAAATTGCTGCTCTATCATCCTTCTTCGCATATTAACAAAAATTTCCATTATTTTGCTGCAATGTATTTGTCTCAATTGGAGTCCCACAACCAGAAATATTTTCCATGAAGAAACGTAGTAAGACATTTTGCAAAAGCCCCCAAAAGAAGAAGGTAAACTGACCGAGAAGCTGAAGCTCCGAATCTGTTCGTAGTCCAGTGGCAGGGCAACCCTGACACGGATGTCGGCACGCCCCTGCACCGCCGTGGGGGAGATGGTGAAGTACTCCGAATTGTTTCCAGTCAGAAACACCTGGAACATACTGTTCACCCCCTGCCAACAGACAGGATGAGAAGGACATTTCAAAACTGAAACACATAAAAAAGGAGCTCTGAAAGTCAAAGTCTGATGTGTCTATTTCAGAGCTTCTGACAAAAAACCCTCTAAAATTTGTCTTTTGAATATTCTTACACTGAAAAACTGTAAACAAACACAATTAATCCTACATTTATTTATACAAAATTCCCCTTTGAGAGATTTTAGATGAAATCCTGAAGCCGCTGAACCAAGAGACTGCAGGACTGGATGTTTAGTGGAGGATCTGATTAATGATGATCTAGTGCTGCTGTCCAACTGCAGTGCAACAATTGCTACTTCTACACCAAAAAGATTGATATCATGAAAGACTTTCTCTTTTTAGCCCAGTCCACTGGATGTTTGTGTTATTTAGGTATGCAGAGTGAAAAGGTCATAAAAGAGCATTTATTTTGAATAATATCCTGACAGTTAATGATGCCCTGTAGTATGACAGGGCTTCCAGGACAGCATAATCACAGATCCTCCTCCATGATTGAACAGCTTTCTCCCACATATTCATCCTTTGGTTGCTGCTAAAAAGCTCAATCTTAGTTGCAAAAGCAAACAGCTGCTCAGCTCCCAGAGGAGTTCAGCAAACTCCATGTTTAGATTCGTCCCTGTGGGACTGAGATGTCGTATTTCTGGAATCACCCCCTTGTTTTACCTCCATTGCCATCCTTCTTACTGTGAGTGTAACAAAATGAAAACCTGGATCATAATCCATCCTCGTTTCTGACACTTTCACTTGTTTTAAACTTTTTAATTATTGCTCCAACTGTAGTTAAGAGCAAGTTTTAGTAGAGCAGCTATTTTCTGTAGTCATTTCCTTACGTACAATCAATGCATGCATTTATTGTCTGAATTAATTCTGCACCAATGGCAGGGGACTCCGCATTCAGCTTGCATATGTTTATTTGCTATTAAACTATATATATATGCTACATAAAAAGAAAGAAAAATGTAGGAAAACATAAAAATAAACATATAAAACTATCTGTAGCTAAAAGTTATTGTTCAGACTTTATATTTTTTGTCTTGTATATCTCAACTATTTTGCCAGGGCAATTCATTCTCACTCATTTTTGGATGTAGCGTATAATAAACCCAAAAAACTTATCCACAAATGTGTTTGAATTAAGGCTGAGTGAATGATCACCAAGCAGGCAAAGGCTGTTAAAACACTGAGCTGTAATCATTGTATTTTATGACTTATGAGCAGAAAAAAAGCTTGATGTGAACATAGATGACAACCATGACTATCTGCCTCAATACAGATACATTTTCCTGCTTTTCTGTTTCCAGCTGACACAGTGCAAGTTGCCAACACAATGTTTATGATATGCAGATTATCTGAGCTGGGAAGTCTGTTAGAATTACTATGTGATGAAGTAGTGGGCTGCTGTTAGAACAAGCTTAGAATTGTCTGATCAGTTTACACGAAACTCAAAAAAGAAAATAATCTTTCTCTCAAGTCTCCTTGCAGCAGAACTTTTACAGA
Organism: Poecilia mexicana; assembly: GCF_051168715.1. NCBI lineage: Eukaryota > Metazoa > Chordata > Actinopteri > Cyprinodontiformes > Poeciliidae > Poecilia > Poecilia mexicana. The sequence continues at coordinate 22,308,967 of NW_028263384.1, read as the reverse complement.
GTGAAAGCATCACAAGGGAATCTAAACCAATTTGGGAGTGACATCACAGCACTGAAATAGCTCTGGCTGTCTTCAGGTAAGAAACCTTCGCCAAAGCGCTCCTGTGTTTGATATATAAAGCTGCAGGGCAGCCAATCACACAGTCATTGTGGCGAACGGAGGGAGACGAGTGGAGTGGTCGGGTGGCATTATGCTGACAGTTCAAATAGCCCCCTTGTTTTTGTTTTCAGCTCTGGGAGAACCATTGTAGCTGATGGCTCCTATTTAAAAGACCATCCAATATGCAGGGATGTCACCTCAAACTGCCCATAAACGTAATTGCCCGTCCATTTGCAACTGCCTCTAGAAGCCCCCAATAAAAGCATCCTGTCAGACACGACTGCCACAAAGTTCAATGACAAGTTCTGGCAGGAAAAGTTTTAAAGATGCCAGCTGAGCAGAAAGGATCACACACGGAGCGAGAAGTAACAATGTGAGACAGAGAGAAATTAAATGTCTCTCTGTATTTCCTCACACTTAGAAAAAGTGAGATTGCAGCACAGGTGTACTGAGTTGTGAACGAATGTGTTGAGAATTACATGGAGGTTTAAAGTCAATAACAGCAACTAAATGTGTTAGAAAATAAATATCACATTGTTTTAGTTCCTTATGAACAATTAAAAGTAAGCAGATGGGTTTTAAGTTTTAAATCTATGTCACCACAGTTTTGTCACTAGTCAACAGGCCTTTGGTAACTCTGGAGGAGCTGCAGAGATCCACAGGTAACATGGAAGACTCTCCAGACAGAACAACTGTTAGCAAAGCAATTCACAAGTATGGCAGTAATGGAAGAGATGCAATGACAAAGCCACTGCTGCAGAAAGAACATGCAAGTTCCTATTTACAGTTCGCTACAAACCAAGAAGAGGACACCAATCATCAATGCAGATCACATCGTTTTCAGGACATCACCTTGACAACCAGCAGGTAAATGACAGCATGTGTCTTAACATGTCATCACTGCTCAGATCAGGCTGAGGACCAAAGAAAAGTCTGATGTAATTTTGGTTAACTTACACACAAAAGCAGTACTAACTTCAGTCACCTCTGATTAACGTTTCTACTGTATTGACTCTTATTCTTAGGTCTAAAACACGCAGCTTAAATCCGACTTTTCATGCTCTGACCAGTCCCTCTATGGACTGCTGGACTCGTGAGAGTGAGAGTATGTACCTGAAATCCTGCCAGTGTAAACACAAGCCGATCCAGCCGGCGGTGAACTGAAAGCTGGTCGAACAAAAATCACCTTTTCTTTTTTCATTTTTTTCTGTACTCCTGAGGTTCCACCATGGTGAGTACTCTACTTATTTTTTGCAAGATTGTATTTTCCCCCAAAGCAGACGTGTTTTACTTTTCCACTTTGGCTCACTTTCTGTCTCACTCATAGCATTACTGTCAAATTGCTGAGTAGCTCTGAACAAAATGGACCTCAGTTTACTTTGGTTTGACTGTTGGAAATGCAGTTGCAGGGAATTGTGAGCAGTCTGCATTAACTTTAACCTGTTCTAATTGCTGCGTACATCTGACCGGATTTTACGACGGATCGGATGCTGAAACGGATCCAACGTGTTTTGGGTCTTAGCCAACAGCTTCAGGTAGGATTTAAGCTGGTATCTCTACATTTCTGATCATGGATCTGTCTGTTTCCAGCAGTAGGTAAGCCTAAACAAACAACTGAAGCTGCAGTGGGATGGTTTACATCAGGGTGACCAAGTCAAGTCTACAGTCACTGGTGTCCTCAGTGTTTTAAGTTTGCCTATAGAGAGGATTAAAATCCACATAGTATCACCTTAGTATATTAAGTTCAACAGAAGTCTAATAATGAAGAATTCAGGGTCAAATCTAAACTTTGCAGGATAAAACATTTGACGACAGATTGACTGCTTTAGATCAAAGCATGTTATGTGTTAATGGTGCAATTAAAGTCCAGACCTGCAAGCAGCTTAGAACCTAAATGTTGATGTTCACAGATTCCCTATCTACATGAGCAAAGCTGATAGAAACAAACCCCAACAGACACTCAACCATAATGCCAGTCAAATGTGGTTCAGCCCAGTATTTACACAGAGGACCTGAACAAAAACACGCTTCACCTTTCAGGTATGTATCGGGGAAAGTATTAAAAACCATGCATCCGTTTTCCTTCTATTTTACAATTATGCATTATTTTGTGCTGGTCTGTCACATAAAACACATTCCAGTTTGTGGTTATAATCAGTGGCAGTTATCGCTTGAATGGCGCCCTGGGCGAGCCTCTCCTCCTGCTGCCCCCCAACCAATTAAAATAAGAAAATGAGATTTTGAAATGGATAAATTGCAGTGCAGTTCCGCTAAAAAACATATCTCTATCCTCAGCAGCAAGCAAGGGACCCCTACTGAACACACACAGGTACCACTGACTGCAAATGCCTGAAAACCAACAGGAAACTGGATCAAAGCACAACTGACATGTTTTATCTGGTGTTTGTGTTCCCTCCTTTATGATGCCACCCTGGGCAACTGCCAAATGACCTATATCATTATGTCCTCTGATTGCAATTCAGATGGTTGTTTAAAAACGTTTACGTCAAAGCAAGTGTCACTAACTAGTTCATAGGACTAATTTTAGAAGTAAGAAAGATCCATTAATACCTTGCAATGGTATTAATAACATTTTTCACATTTTTCATGAATAAATCATCCTGAACTGTTTCAACATGACAACTGACCAGAGACGTGAATTTTTCAGTATCAAGTGATTCGATACGATTCTGATTTTTGATTTCTATTCAAACAATCTACAGATAGTTCAGATTATGCTTCATACTGTCATTGAATAAAATTCTGCAATTTAAATTACCAGCATTAGGTTAGCTTAGCTGCCTGGCTTGTTGTAAAAAAATATATGATATATGAAATAATTATTCACAATACATACAGTTGTTAGTGGACACATGATATGCAAATAGGAGCGGCATAGACATACAACCAAAACACATTTTTAAATTGATTTTTTCAGCATTTTAATCAATTCATATTTCCCATGACTAGAAATTGTGATTCCCTATAAAATAATTTTTTTCTGCACCACTATTACTGACAAGTTTGTCGAAAGCCTGGGAAAGAGTTGAGTATCACCACGATTTGTGTAGAATATATGCAAATCTACCGAGCTGCCTCTTATCACATGCAAAACGCCTTGATCATCACCAGCCCTACATGCAGCCATACTCACTGTATTCTTGTCTCTGCTTGATAGAGCTACACAGACATACACACAACTTCATTTGAATGGATAAACAGACCTGGCTCTAAATACTTCTCCCTTCTTGCATTTTCTCTTCTTTTCTCTCCCTCTTTCACCTTGTTTCACCAATAATTCAGACTTCTAACTTTCCTCCATTGCAGGTGACTTTCTATTCAATCATCTCAGTTTTTCTTGTCCTCCCTTCTTCTCTCCTCTGCTCTCCACGTGTCTCCACCTATTTCTCTATCCACTTGACTTGCAGTTATCTGTCAAATTCCACCCTGGCAGCTGCTGTGCCTGAATCAAGAGTTGACTAGCTTTCTGCTTATCTCCACCCGTGGTGATTGATTTTCCTCGTTAGGTATAATTTGATGCTCTATCCCATCTCTTCCAGAGCAAATTAAATTGTAGTTGAGTCCAATGTGCTGGTGTGAGCGAGCACGTGTATGTGTGAGAGGAGCAGGAAAAGAGGGAGCAAAGCAGATACAAAATCAGTTTTCTCTGTACAAATTAGTGTCAAAGGTTAATGCATATAGTGGAAAGTATACTGATCAAATTAGATCACAATGCTAATGCTAACTAGCAACTGTTTAAAAAAAATTAAGATGTTTTTGTTCACTGAACATTTAAAATGAGCAAAAATGTAGAAGAACTCAGAGTTAATAAGCCCTCTCAACAGTGTGTGACGTTAAGCTTTCTGACCTACATACAGAACCTATTTATGGAGGAGAGCAAACACACCGCCCATTGTGAGACACGGTGGTGGCAGGATCATGATGTGAGCAAGATAAACGGAGTGAAATGCAGAGTAATACTGGATGAAAACCTGTTGGAAGCTGCAGAAGACTGAGGCAGAGATTCACCTACTAACAGGAAGGTGAATCTCTTTCTACAAAGAGATTCTGTTTTAATAAATTTAATTCATTTTAAGGAATTATTGGCTTACAACAAGCTTTAATATATTGCTGAAAAGTTACTTGTAAGTTAGTTTAGTCATTTTTCAAGTGTACTAAGATATTTGCACAATATTAGTCCAGTAAGTTATTCTTCTGTTGCGTTTGTGTGTATTTACTCTTCTGAGAGAGGAAATAGCAAAGGGACAGAGTAGGCTTCCGACACGCAGCAGTTGGTCGAGGCTGGGCTGCTTTGCATATTAATAGATCAGATGTTATGTCATTTTGATGAGCAGATATAATTCTTTTGAAGACACATATCTATACAACTTACATGAAAATAGTAACAAAATAGTCAGTGAAATAATCACAGAAAGTATAGTGTGGAAAATATGGTAAAAATATTTGTCAGCTTGCAGATCTTTTAGGGTTTCTTTTTATGTTTTGCATGACAGATAATCTGAATAAACCAAAAAGTTGTTTTCTGAATGCATAATTCACAAAAGACACACAGACCTGCTTACTGCTCAACATATACAATATGCAAATTACCTAATATAGTGAAGCCATTGTCTTCGTGAGTCACACAAAAACCAAAAGTAGTTAAGGTCAGTGATCATAGCACTACAGAGAAACGAGACTGTGTAAAGTAGCCGTCCACAGAGGCGTTTCCAACATCTTGCATAGGCCCATCTCAGTCCACAAAACATAAGCTGATGATCTCCAGAATTTTGGAAAAATATTCTGTATACTGACGTGAAAAAAGTGGAACTTTTAGGAAAATGAGCGTCCCATAAAATCTGACATGAAACTAACACAATATTTCCACCACCAAACATGATGGTGGCAGTGAAAAGACTGATGAGTTTTGTTCTTACACTGAAGGAAAATCCACCTACCAGTTCACTACCCTAAACTCCAGCATATTTGGGTCAAGCAGCAGAACCATTAGCTGAAGATAACCAGCAATCCCCCCCTCTGAATGGCTAAAAAAATAAATAATCAAATCAACGTCTATGTTTTGGAGTTGCCAAAGTACAAACCAAAAAGTTCAATAAGAAGTATGTTAAAAACATTGTTCTAAAGTGTTAAAAATAAGTTTAAAACTTATTTTAAGTACTTAAAATAATATGTCATTAAAAGTGTAAAAATGTACAAATATGTAGCTTAAAAGTTTTTATAAAAATAAGCTTTATGGTACTTTATTTTGAAGAGTTCAAGTATGAAAGAGGAAGAGGTGTAGAGTCGAACAATTTTACTAGTCTCTGATTGGTCGTGAACTAGGAAGTGGGGGGCGGGGCGTAGAACGGAAGCAGAAAATAACCTACAGTATTAGCGCGAGCTTGACCGAGGTAAAAAATAAAAAATAAAAAAAAAACGTGACGAAATTATTGAAAAATGGGTGTTATGCTAATATTATACACCTTCAACACAACAGTGTGTGTACAGATATCAACTCTACACTTTTGTTTGCGACAACTGTGATTATTTCAACCCGGAATCTACAGTATGCGTGAGTTCACGTTTAGTGCTCCCTTGTGCCTTAGCATTCATTAGCCAAGTACTGTAAGCTAAAACAGCTAACAGAGTGACACACAACTGATGTTTCTGAAGTATTGGCTTCCAGAGTTAAGCCTAGTTCAGAGAGATGAGCCTACCCCTACATGACTGTGCCGGAGGCCTGCATCTTCACTGGACTTTGCTGAAGCTGGTAAAGGTGCTGACAATGTCCTGCACCTTCATCTTCTTTCCAACTGGAGCTAAAGCGCAGGCGACACTCAAGGGTTCCAGATTTTCCTTTGGAGTAAGTTATCTCGTTTCCACTCTTCACCATCACATCAGGCCTACAATGGGGGATTTTTCATTTATTGAACTATGTTTGTTTAGATAATTTTTTGCCGACTTTGGAGGACACTGAAATGGGCCTACTTTTGTTTATTGAGGTTTTTAGAAACCAAAGACTGAAGCATTGTTGCATTTCTGTGAATTTTAGTGTTTCAATAAATGTTTCAGGATTTATAAACTTTATTCCTGTGCGATCTTTGGTTATTTATGATAGAAAAATATATTAGTAAGTAGTAGAGCTTGGCTATAATATTACCTGTGTTTTGCCTTATATCAAAAATGTATCATTCCTTTTCACAGTCATATTATTGGATGAAAAGGACAGTGGTCTGTTATTTTAAGAGTGTATAATGAAGTTGCAGGAAACATATTTTCTAATTATTAGTTGTAAATCAAGCTAATAGGTTAAACAAGCTCAGTGGTCTTTACCTACTTAAGAAGAGTAGGCAAGAATTACAGAATTTACAAGAAAATTCTGTACAGAAAATTAGGACAAAAATCCTCAATATCGATGTAATTGCAATTACAGTTAATATTAATCCTTAACATCACTCACTATGCAAGTTGGCTATTATTGCCAAGCCTGGCACTACCAGTAATGAGGCTAAGGAGCAATTACTTTTTTACATAAGGCAAATTTGGTTTGGGTAGGTTTTTCCAAATATAATTTAGAAAGTAACTCTTGTATTTATTCAGGTCATGCTTATTTTTTAAAACACTTTATGTACAGAAAACATCCATATAGTTTGCATTATAAAGGATAATGCTTCCCAGCATTATCCTTCCCAGGCCTCTTTCCCAGAGCAGGCTGGGAGGAAAAACAAACACAGAAGCTAACAATGATATTTGAAGACATTTCCTGCAGTTATGTGCAACTTTAGTTAAACTAAATTAGATTGATAGATTTTGAAACATTTAAGATGTTGAGGTGCCATTAGAGTTGTTTCTACAGACGGATATGAACAAGTTTGTCTGATTTGTGAAAGTAATTATCTGTTTCAGTATAACAAAAAATAATTTCTCTACAGTTTCTCGTCTTGACTTTGTGTCTGCATGTACTTAGTTTGACTTTTCAATAAAATAATTCCCTCGTTTTTCTTTCCATGCGTCAGACATTTGACTAGAAGAGCCACCACCCTAATAGAGTACCTAAACATGTCATGATGCTGTAGGAAGTGATTCGCTCACCTCGTCTTTGTCTTCTGCCTGGATGAAGAGTGGCAGAGCAAAGCCCACTTGGGCCAGTTCAGTGATGCGAACCCGGTATTCGGAGCTGTTGAACTTTGGGGCGTTGTCATTCTTGTCAATTAACAGGATGGTGAAGGTTGTCATCACAGTCGCGTCTGACGGACTGCGATCATCCTTCAACTCTGTGGCCTTACAGAGAGCAACAAAAGAGTGGCAAAAAAGAAAAACAGAAAAAAGCATAAAAGAAATTTGATTGGACTCCAAATGTCATTCTATATAAGGGCGGTCAGCACGCAATCTCACAAGATATTTACAGCTGTTTATTTATTGGATCAAAAGGTGAACAGGTGACCTCCAAGCAATCATAGAAATTGCCTCAAACTGAGGCCAGAGGAGCACATTCAGTCTGATTCAAGAGGGAAAGAGTCCCTCTGAGAGGACACAAACACAAATCCCCGTTTTTGGCTGCTTCAGTATTGGAGATGTAAAGTCTCCAAAAAAAAAAGGAAAATCCTGGAAAATCGGTGTGAAGTGTTGTCTTTTTTGATAAAGAAAGGTCACAGTAAGTAGCAGAGTGGGCTCCAGCAGCATGCTCATCTCTGGGTAATCAAAGTAGCTTAGCCTCCACCTCTGCCTGTTCTCTGCTATCTAAGCTGCCTGAAGTTGAGAAATTAGTTGTATTACTATGGCACGGCATAATCAATACCAACAGCAGGTAAGAAAGCAGAAGCAGGGAAAATCTAGAAGGAAAAAAATCCATATCTTATAAATACATTTTTGGACTACATTTTCTCTTTTTCACAGTGTTTACGCTGGCTACTTTCTTATTTGTAATTATTGATTTTAATTAAAAAGACAGACTGAAGCTGGTATGTATCAGCCCAGCCTTCTTTGTATTAAACCTCACAGCAAACTGTATCTAAATCATCTTTTTATAAACTCTAAATAAGTACATAACAGTGAAGCTGTAAGATGCTCTTATTTTCTTGGGTTGTACTTAATAGATGGGGATGAATTAATGCCATAAATAGACACACAAATCAATCAGCCATAGATTAGGGTCTTCCAGTTTCTCCTTGATCAGCTCTGACCTGTAATAATTCATTAAATGCATCAAACTAGGAGCTTCTACTAAATCTGACTTTGAATCTCCATGTTTTGTTCAGTCATCAAATTTTCTTTCTCTTTTTAGCACTTGGTTTGAGCTCCAGCAGGTGAACGTTAAAGGGCCAACATTATGTAAAATCAATGTTTTTGGGCGTCACATCATGTTATTCCCTCTTCAAAAACATACCTAGAGTGTTGCCTTGATTCTTTCATGCATGTTTGAGAAATCCTCTGATCTCCATGGTAACCATTCAGCTGTGCAGAGCACCTGGGTGAACCTAGCACCGCCTTCGAGACGCAGCTCCTCCTTGGAGCTGCAGTTTACAGGCTGTGGCCTCACAGAGCCGCCGCCCCTCCCTCACTCAGCTCCTTCAGCAGCAATTATCAAACACCTGATAGAAATGCACATCTACTGAGCTCATTATAGGAGCTACATCTCAGAGCAACGCTGGTAAAAACGTTGCTAAAGGGTTAATAGAAGAGCCATGTTGTGATGACTTCCTGAAGGCGGGGTTTCAGGAAGAGCAGAGGTTTCTAAAGAGACAGAGGCCCAATTTCAAGGCATTAAATTCAAAGTGGGTTTCTTTTAAGTTATATTTGATATATATGTAATATTTTTTATAACAACTGAGGTAACAGTTACTTGATTGTGATATAAAATGGCTCTATATGTCTAGACAATATGTAATACTGCCTCTTTAACATGTCTGGATGAATAAAGGCATTGTGTTGCTGCCATGCTGATTTGCAGTTTGCATAAACAAAGTTGCCAGTGAGTATATAGAACCACCTGATTATTTAGAGGCACATTGATTGTGGTCATATTGTAAATCCAGGGCAGGCTGTCACAGCACAGAGCACACAGAGATCCAGGTTGGGATGCCAGCTGGTGAGTCCTCTGAGTCTGTATCATGTCCAGACGCTGCATTGATTTATTACACTAACATATCAAAAGCTCTTGATCCTCTTGTGAAGGAGTTTCGATCTGCTCTCCAGGTTCTGCCCCCCTGCTCCTCAGCTGCCTCTCTTTCAGCTGCTCACCTTGACAGTGAGAGTGAATCCTGCTGAGTAGAGCGGGTTTTCTCTGTCCAGCTGGCCGTTCACCGTCAGGGAGCCGCTGATGTAGTCCAGGGCAAAAACACTGTTGGTGTTTCCTAGAAAGGAGATAACAGAGAGACACACAGCAGAGTCAGGGAGACGGACAATACTGGCATTGTGGAGAAATCAATACAATTCCTGAGCTGCAACAGCAGCCATGCAGGAAGGAAGGTGGTGCATGTCTAAGTTTCATGCAATATGGATATGGTCTTTTATCTGTCTACCTGCCTTGGGCGGGTCAAACACCTCCAACCTGTCCACACGCTTTGTATTCTGGGTCCGTCTTTTGTTCTGGTGCTGTTCTCTTTTTACTTCAGCATCCATATATTTGTCACTTTACACTTTTTAAAACTTTAGAGTTAAAAATCAATTCAAAATCATAAATCTCAATTGTGACAGTCTGTATATTTGTAAGAACAATAAGACAACATTAATAAAATATACTACCGGGACTTTACTGAGCGAATTACAAGCCTCCGCTGGACAATCACCAGAAAAGCCTTTTATCTTTCAGAAAGCAACAAGTTGTCTCACTCCAGATGATGCAATGAGTAACTTCCTGTCTTAAACAACCATGTGAAATGACATCCTGTGGTCACAGAAAAGATGTTGGTCTATTCAGAAATGGTCATCTCATTGGCTTAAAGCAGAGAAAACATCTAAGCTGATATTTGAAACTACTAAAACTGGGTGAAGAACTGTTCAACATATTATTAAAATCTGGATGGAAAGCATGGAACCTTTGTCTTCACGGAAGAAATGTGGTCAGAAAAACAAATCTTCATGCTTAGTGAAATCAAACTGAAGAAAAAACGATAGCAGAGTCCAAGGCTATATTTAACAGGGAAAGTAAGAGGATTTCCACTCACAATGTGAAGGGAACCCAAAGGACTGGAACTGAATATCTGTGTAGCCATTAGAAAACCACCAATCAGTGAGGCTAAGAGGAGAAAAAGGCTTCAGCTTGTAAAGCAGCATGAAGATTGGACTTTGGAGCGATGGAAGAAAGTCATGTGATCGAATGAGTCCAGATTTACCCTCTTCCAGAGTGAGGAGGGCATCAGGGTAAGAAGAGATACAGATGGAGTGATTCACCTATAGAGTCTACTCTACAACCCTCAGGGTTGCTGCAGTCGGTCAGGTCAAAGTTCAGCAACGTTGTGAGGAGAGCAAACTACCTGAATATCCTGAAGAGTGAGTTTTTCCATCAATGGATTGTTTCTTTTCTAGTGACGGGGATTTTCCATGAAAACAATGCCAGGATTCATCAGGCTCAAACTGTTTCAGGAAGCATGAGGCGTCATTTCTACAGTCGGCTAAACACAGTCCAGACCTGAACCCCATGAAGAAGCTCTGGTGTTCTGGACGAGGCTTTGTAAAGTGGTCAGACTCCCTCATCACCAATACAAGATGAAAAATAAATGTAACACTGGATGGAAATAAATCGCACTCCGCAAACTATAGATATATCCGACCTTCAAGTTAATTATATTCATTCATCAAGGGAAAAAAAACACATTCAACATTAAAAATCTTTTGAATTATTGGTTTGACTCTGGATATAACCACGTTTGGAGTTCCTACTCAATGTCAAATTTCTAAACTCTGTTTTTAAAAATTGGCTAAAATAAATGCTCCTTTGTGTTGGGTTAAATTTGTGCCCCTGGGAAACAGAAAGCAATAGATTAATAATTAAAATTTATAGTTAAACATTGTTCAATCCATAAAAGTAAAGTATGAATTAAAAATGCTTCAGTTATGTTTATTTTAAAGTGATGGCAGTACCAACCATTGTGCCGCTGGTTATTTTGGTAAAAACAATTATTTTCTGAAAATGGATATTTTGAAAATATATGCATCTTTTCATATACTTGTCTTTCATATGTATAATACATTAGTATGTAATATTTTGCAAGGTTTCCTGCAAGGGCGATTCAACATTTACACATTTTGTATGAGTTGATTGTATTCACTAGCCCATGCACTGCTTCAGATAGGAGCATTTCAAATGATCAGCGCTGCACTGTCCTCATTAACAGTCCGAGTGCCTGTGGTGCTCTCTGCTCTCTTCAATTAAACTGGTTAAAATATTAGAATAAGGCCCACTTGAGCCCTCTTCTCATATTTTCTTATTCCCTCGCCTCCTCTACAAATTACCATCTTGTTAACTTTCACACTCCTCTTTGACAAGTTCTCTAAGGCATCATGAGGCCAACGGCTGCTTAATTACACCCAGCAGACAGAGGTACTAAATGAAAATACAATAAATAGTTTGCACCTCTTCACCTTTACATGAGCTTTTCTCTCATTGGCCCTGTTGTGGCGTCTCCCACGTTCCTGTCAATTCAGATGAATCATTTGGCTTCATTGTCACACTGGATGCTTTTAGGACCGTGGGCAACAAAACGCCATCATATGATATAACAACACAAAATGATACGATAGAAAAAGGTGGTTCTGACTGCATGGAAGACCTAGAACTAATTTACTTTTGCAGATTTTTACCAGTAGCATATTTAGGTCAAAGTCAACATGACAAACAATGACAAGTCAGACAAAGATGCATTTAAGGCAAAAAAAGAAAGAAAAAAGCCATCCAAAGCAACCTGGTCATATATGAAAACAAAACTTAAATTATTGCTCGTTTATTCTGTGAATATCTTCTTTGGTTCAGTTTCAGTTGCTAATTCTGGAATAATTACTGGCTGACCTGTAGAATCAATACATTCATGGTTCAGTATTCACAAAGTCACCTACTGCCATATTTCACTGTACTTTACTCAAAATTATTCGTCAAAATATTCAAAGGAGAATTCAATTTTCTAAGGTGAATATACTAATTGACCTGTTATTGGCTGTTTGCAAAGCAGCCAATCCTGGAGCGTAATTTATTCTCCTTCAGTCTGATTGGCTGGACCTGAAAGAGCAGAAATAAGTAGCTTCACTGTGTGTTACCATCATATGAAGGTTTATTTAAATAGGCGGTTAAAAGTGTTTTTTAGCGGCTGTGATCCTTAACCCCCGAAAACAGCGGGTGTTGACTGTACAGATTTGTCATTATATGTACATTTCTGTAGAAAAAAAACAAAAAAAAAAACTTATTGTTTTATGTAATAATCTAATGTTGTGACAAACTGAATTGAATTTTTGTCTGCAAGCCATAATCATCTAAATTGACACTTGAAATTTAAAACTGTGCAATTATTCCATATGACACGTTTTACTTTTCCAGCTGAGTTATTGAAGTAAACTTGTTATAGCTCTTAGATGCATATGCAGGTCCAACATTTACACAAACAAATAATAATTAAAATATCAATAAACGTCTCACACATCATTTACATCACCTCATATAATGTAGACTTTACTAATAAGATTTAGATGAAATTAGTTTGTAATCCCTTATTGTATTCAAAGGCAATCAAACAGATCCAGATTTGAGAAAAACACCATTTAAGAGAAGTTGTGTATTTTCCAATGATGTCTTCCTAAATTGTCCAAACACTGACCCCTGAGCTGTGATAGAAAAAGAGCTTATTGTAAACGCTGAGACTGTAGAGAAACAGATTTACAGTGAACAACGGCTGGGGGTCAGCATATTAACCCTCGCCTGTTCCTGCTCTTGCCACTCTCTGCTCCATTACTGTCCTGTTCCTGTTTCAGAATGAGAGGAAGGAAATGACAGCAGAAGCAGAGCAGAGGAGCAGCAGCTGGCCAGCAGAGAGCAGAGTCTGTGGATGATTAATCTGGAGCCACAGAAAAGCGGCACAGCGGCAAAAAGTACAGCTGAGTTTATTCTGGTCACCATCAGTTTAAATGTTCACTAACAATAAAATTAATCGGCAGCTGATGTACAATTTCTACATTACTTAGGGATTCAAGATGAGAATTGTAATTTAGTGACTTGCTAAATAATTCACGCTCCTGAATTATTTCACATAATGTGACATAAATGTTAAAGTGTTCGGTTTGTTTAAAAATCTGAAAAGTGTGGCATGCATTTGTATTCAATCCTCAACACTGCTATTAAATTTATAGCAGTTTTTCTTTTATCATTTTGCTCAGAATACTCTGTCCATTCCTCTTTGAACGGCAGCTCAGTCAGAACGGACGGAGAGTTTTCTAGTCTTACCACAGACGGTGGTGGCAGCATGATGCAGACTGAGCCTGTCACATCAAATCCCAAAACATCAACATTTTTCTTTTGGGTGAAGACTTTTGCAAGGCAGTGTAAGCTCTATGATGAATATTTAACACTGTTCAAATGAAAGGAGTCTTGATGCTGATCTTTCAACAGAAAGTGACACAGCTATCTTTTAATAATACCAAACAAAGCAATGTCACAATAGCAGACCTTTAATCATGAAAAGTGAAAAAAACCCTCTGATTTATCAACTTTATCACTACATAAACATCTACTTCCTCAGAGAAGTCCAAAACCTTCAGTTTTCTCACTGATTTCTCATTGCTTCCCAGAGTTTAAAACCGTTTCCACCCTTCAGATTCTAAGACAGGTTGCTATTTGGGAAATGATACCTGTGAATATAACTGAGTCTGACCTCTAAACTCCCTCTGGGATTTATTGCCGACTCTCCTTGTGATTTTAGGAGGTTATTTAAGGTTACAGACTAATAGTGGCTTAAGGATCATAGACACTACATTCACATATGCACACGCCATGCAGGAACCGCAGCATACAGCAGAAAAAACAAAGACTCAAGGGTGGCTGGAAATTAGTCTATAGAGGTAGAGTATGATTATTTTATTTGTCTTGCATCTTATTCTGGAGGATGGTCTGAAAATATCCAGTGAGAAGACATTTAAACAAAATGTCCTTGTTGATATGAAAATTGGTCAAACGAGGTCCAATCACCTCTCTCCTCCCTAGGCTGAGTATCTACCTCCAACTTTATCAACAACAATAACAATCAGCATTTACAGCATCCTAGTTATGAATCTCACAGAGGTTTGTGTTGGAGAAGACGGCACCACGACGACACAGAGGTGACTCCAAATCCAAATCTTCTGATTGCTAACAATACATTTACTGAGTACAGTGTAATAGTTTGGTATTTCTGTAAAAATAAAGACATTTTAAAGTGCAAAAAGCAGCTTAGGAGCAGTTTAAAAATGGCTTTGAAGTAACACCACAATGATTTTGCCATTTGCCACCATAATGAAGACTCCACAAGCAAGCCATAACTATGCTTGTCGAGGCATATTTTGTGTAATTTCAATTTTCAGCTTTCAGCCATTTTCAGCTATTTCATCTTGTGAAATGACATAAAAAGCTGCTGTTGTTAGAGCAACATTTCAGAGCTGGGAGTTGTTTTTTGAGAATACATGATGTGAAATAAAAACATTTCCTCAATATTCTATTATAACATTGACAGATTTTTTTGATGAAACTGGTCTGGAATAAAAACTAAAACATGTTGAGAGAATAAATATTGACAGTCACAGGAATAGGAATGCTCTCACTTTAAGTCTGATTTAATGTAAATGCTGCTTTTTCTACTCCTTTGCTTGCTTCAAATGGCCACACATCGTTTCCACAGGTTGGTTATGAATAAAATATTTTCTACTTGATCATCAATGAATCTTTTCCTCCCTGGACTCAAACGTACATAATGAACCCTCCAGGAAGAAGGAAGACAATAAAGCATAGCATCAATAATGAGTACTCTCTTTGTAATACACTCAGTGTGATAATCTTTTAGTGACTGCCTGAGTCAAGTTGCCTATTATCAGTACAAGCGCGTCATTGCAAGACAAACACAGCTAACATGATAAAAGCCTGTCACTCTGTGTTTTCCACCACTGGGAACAGGCTGACACGATGTTTTTAACTGGATTGCAGAGGCTGGCATGAAGTCGATGCTAAATATTTGTTGGAGGCGGAGGTAACATACATCATGGATCAGACCCACGCAGCGAGGGCAGCGTGCCTCTAAATTGCTTTGTCAGCTCCAGTGGCCTGACTAGAATGCCAATCTTCACAAACAGCCGCTCCTCAGCCGCACCACCGGCAAACGGTGACCAGTGTGTAAAAACACACACCTGTAAATACACACATGTAAGGTCGATTAGCGCCGTAGCAGTTTGTCGATGATAATCTCTGCATGCATAGTGAAGCTGCATTGATTCATTGCTTTAAGTTCACAGACTTGACCTTTCACCTTAGCTCTGCAGTGTGGAGCGTGACTTAAAGGGCAGCCATTATCATATGTCATATAAAAAACTTAAAACTATGAAAATAACTCATAATTGGCCTTTCCACTGATTGTTTTAAAAGTAATTTAGAAATAGTTTTGTTCTTTCTAAAACAGGAAGGGACAAACAAAGACGATGTGTCCATAACAGAACCATCCTGAAGCGCATCGTCAGTGGCTGTAGACCAGGGGTCTCAAACTCAAATTACCCGGGGGCCGCTGGAGGCAGAGTCTGGGAGAGGCTGGGCCGCATAAAGGATTCCACAAAAAACTTTTTAAAATATCCTCAAATGTCATCAACATTTAATTATTTCTCCAATACATGAACTGCAGGCTTTGGCTTTGACAAAGACATGATGAGGGTGTGACAAAATTTAGGGGTTCACGCTGCAGCCTGAAGTGACCCATTTCCTAGTCAGTGTAGCTTAGCCATGACGAGGAACGGTGGGTGAGACTTCCTTCAGAGGTCCGCTCACCCTGTGGGCTGCACTAATACTTTCATATCACAGTGGGGGCCACGAGACATCGTCCTGCGGGCCGCAATTGGCCCTTGGGTCGTGAGAATGAGACCTCTGCTGTAGACAAACAACGAAAAGTCTTATTGTCTAAAATGGACTGGAATATGGTGAAGATGTCTGACTGACTACTGACAACAAAAAGAAAGAATGAAGCACATTTGGCACCACTACCATTTATGTAAGAAACATGGCTGAGCTTTGCTGAACAGAGGAAGAGAGGACGGATGTCCGATACATCTCTTTCTGCAAAACGTTGATTAGAAAACACATTGTTAGGGGACAGAACAACCAAAACCTAAGGGGTGTGAACCAATAGTGAACAGTTAGACCAAGATGAGACTGTGGCTGTTTGTGAGCATAAAGTTAATAAGGTAAGAAAAATCTAAATTTTAAAAATATATTGCTACAGAAACATTTTAAATCCTCCAAATGGTGCCAGTTTGCTGGGTCTCTAATCTAACAGCAGTTCTTTTGACTATCCTTTTAATAAAAAAAAAAGAAAAAGTAAAACATATAAATCTTCACTTTGTGAACTTAAATTTGATCTGCAAGCTTTGCTAACTCTACTTCTGTCTTTGGCTGTGTTCTTGACGGCCTTGTGCTCACTTTTTGTCTTTCATACTTTTCTTTTTTAACTCCTAATTTTGGACATAAAGTTGAATGCAACTGTCAAGAGCTACATGCCTGAATCTGACTGAAATGGAAAAGTTGTAAAAAATAATGATATATTTGCCCTTTAAGACATGGAGTGAACTTCCACAGAGTGACTCAGTGGGAGAGGAATTATAACCCTATGCTAATTGCTGATGGAAAGTGTTCCCCAGTGATCTGCCAGGACAGTGTGATTAGACCCCCAGGGCCAGAAAATTGCTGCACGTACACACATTCAAGAAAACTGTCATTTGATATTCAAAGTTAGTTTCTGTATTTTTGTTTTCTCATGCATGTGTTAATGTGTAGTCAGGCTTGAATTTCAAGACTCTGTCTGTGTGCGTACGTGTGCGTACGTGTGTGTGTGTGTGTGTGTGTGTGTGTGTGTGTGTGTGTGTGTGTGTGTGTGTGTGTGTGTGTGTGTGTGTGTGTGTGTTGTGCTAACTGTCTGAGTTTGAATCTGTGATACGGGACTCCAGGGGCTTAGCCATGCTCTCACATTACCAACAGTACTGGACTGGAAAATGAGAAAACATGCCATGATTTTGTCTAAAGCAGGCCGTACACTTGAATGCACACACACACATACACACACACACACACACACACACACACACATGCAGACACACAAAGCCTAAACATCTATTAGTTCCCCAAAATATTATGAACCAAAATAGCTTCAATATCCAGTTTTTCATGACCAGATATAAGTAATCCCAATAATTTCCTCTATTAAAGAAGTCATCTCCAAAACAGCAGTGAATGTAGAAAACTGACACAAACATTGAGATTCTCATGACACACCCAGTGATGTGACAATCCATTTCATTATTAAAATGCTCTCCTTGGCTTTAACAGAACAGGATTGAGTGTGATGACATGGAAGAAAAACAAATCAAGAGGTTAAAATGGGAATAGAAAAGCAGAAATTGTCTTTTTGAATCGGCCAAAAGAACAGAGGAAATTAAAATCTGATCAAATGAGTTGTATGACAAGTTGGTGAAAATGATTTCCTTCAAGCACTGATCATCTGTGGACGGCACTGAGTGTCATAGCGATGCCTAAGCTGGTGACAACTGTTTTCTCCAGTTTGTGACAACACTTCGGGGGCGCTGGAACATTCGAGTAATGTGACATGGCATGCAGCCACTGCTCACAGTCTCGGGGCTAAGATTTAGCATTTTTTGATAAATGTACAAAAATTAGTGTCACTTTTAAGGATGACGCCTCCAGGCAAATCATGTTAATGATGAGATTTATTATTGTCTTAAAACTATATTATTGGAGTTGTAAGTTTGCTGCTCTGTGTGTCTGAAACATCCCTCAGCGTGTGACAGCTATCAGTGCAGATGTATGTTTTTCTTTACGTTATGTGCAGCGATGATCGCCGCGGGGCGGCTTCTACGCTGCCAACAAGCAGCACTTCACGGAAACTCAAACCGCTCCATCAAAAGTTTCTCTTCAGAGACGAAGTCAAAGCTAAACACTGGCTGATTTAGAACGAGTCAGTCTGGACCTATAGATCACACTAGTTGACTTATTGCTATGAGTCTGTTATTAGCAACGTAATGCTAACTGTCTGCAGAAAAGCTAAGATGTTTTTATTCTGTAGCGGAGGAGAAGCAGCTGCTGCATGGTAACCGTGGCGACAGAAGCAGGGCTGATTGGATCCCGAAGCTCCACAGATGAACAGCTTTGATTTAGACTTTTAAAGTTGTAAAGAAATATATATATTAAAAAGTAGTCTGGCATATTGGTTCTTTTTAATATCAGAAGAGATGCAATCTGAACAATTTTCAGGTTAGGCAGAGTGTACAGCTTCATTATCTACTTAGAGACTTCTGAGAGCTTTCTGCATCACTCCACAATCTTTAAGTCACTTCTTACAAAACAATTACAGCGATTGATTCCTGACCGTTCAGCTGGAAGTCCCGATTTATCTGAAAGTCTGAAAAATCTATTTTGTTTGAGAGCATGAGTGAAAAATTTAGTCTCCAACCACAGACAGAGCTGGTCCTTTACATTCTAAGTTTTCTGCAGTTTGAAGAATAGGCCACAAAAATACAGAATTACTGGTTGGCACAACAGAAGATGAAGCTGGATACCTGGAGCTGTCCTTTGTTGGGTCAAGATGAGTATTTTAACAGGTGAGCAATCACAATAAATTAGAAAATAACTGAAAAATTTATTGATTTCACTATTTCATTTGAAAAAGTACAACTCATTAGACAACTCAGTCAGTCCAAGCTCTTATACAACATCAGATTCTTCTGACATTGTCTCTGGTTGAGGAGAGGCTTCACCAACAAGTGTGACAGTTGTTGCCTATTTCCTGCATGCATATATAGTGCCACACTTTTTCCTTTAACCCAACTTTCCATTAAAAATGTTTGCAACCTGAAACACAGCTTCTTCAGGAATCACCTTTTGGTGTAAAGTCAGCTGTCTTCCTATGATTACATAATACATAACATGGCTATAAAGTCATATTTGTGCTTAAAAATTATTTTTTAAAGCATATTTGTCTTTGTAATATTTCAATTTTGCAAGAAACTGAATTAGAGACTTTTATTAGCTTTCACATCATTATTGAAAATGAACAGACATTGACACTTGAAACACATCACTCAGTGCAATACAACTATCCAATTTGGGTTTTACTTTGTAAATTGAATGATCAGATTTTCCGTTGTTAACATTCATCTGGGAGGAACAACGTTTTGCAGAACTAATTTCAGAGCGCAACTAAAATATTCAAAACGACTTAATGCTGCCTTTTGTCTATGATTTGAAAATGGGTCAAGTTCAAACAACTCTTGCATCAGTCAATAAAACCTGAGCTCCGAACTTGTTATTGTTCTGTATTGTTACTCTGCAAACATAAAGAAAACTTTGGGCCACGCTGCGATCAGTGTTCCTGAGACTAATCTCTCTTCTTTCAGAGATTACACTGCAGCGCAGTGCAGAGAGCCTCAGAGCGTCTAATTGAAAAAGCAGAGGAAATCCCACTGACACCACAGTAACAATAAGGGCTCCCAATAGAATTACAGGTATTAGAGCTGGCCACATTACAGCATGGCTGCCGATACGAGTTAGGAAGGAAGAGCGTGGAATCGGAGCATCAGGGTGTAGCAGTGCTGAAGGATAGAGATACATGTGGAAAGGCAGACAAGAGAAATAATCGCCTTTGCTACTTATCAGTGTGTCCAGGCGGGAAATGGCGTCTGACCTCTTTGCAGTGAGACACTTAAAGACAGAGTGCATGGTCCCCTGTGGAACCTGCTACACCGAACAGGCTGGCCTGTATCACACCTGTGGCATCAGGGGACAAAACATCCACATTATGCAAGCATGAGCTCCTGGTGTGTGGCCTACTTAAAACCTTAACCCAGTGCAGAATGATGTTGTCATCGAGTCACACTGTTGACAGTAGCATTAAAAAACTGATTTTTTTTTTTTTTTACTTTTGCAACATGAAGACAATGAAAGAGAACTGAAGAGGATAAATATAGATGCATAGGTCCTGAGACAGAGGGATTAGTCATGGAAGAACAGCCTCCTGCACAGACAGGCGATCGGCTAAGAGACCGACTTTCATTCCACGAGATTCTTACACTATTATTACAGCAAAGCAGACAGGCGACACTTTCCATGAGGTTAACTCCGATCCCAGCGGACAGCTTTTCTTTGGACACGATTTGTTGGCCTATAACTTCTGACATAAAAAATCACAAACTGTGAGATGGAAAGTAGTTTTTAGTGAGCTGACGTTTAATTCAGCCTTAGACGCATTTGAAGTTTCAAAAGAATCATATTTGTCCTCTTCCCCAGTCTCTTCTGAGTTTATGTACGTCTGTTTCCAACATTGTTTACAAATGAAAATCTAAAAATCATTTTTATTCTGTTTCCTTTTTACTCTGTTACAACTAAACAAAGTTCAGTGGAATCAGTGTTCTTTGGAAAGCGGTAACTGGATTACACTAGTGTGTTATTTATTCTCATTATAAATCCAACAGTTCCTTAAAAGTCTCTGTTGTTTGAACATTAGCACTCAGTCTGCATCATGAAAACCGAGGACACATGGTGGCATCGTTCTGTGTGGTTCAGTCAAAGTCCACACCTGAATCCGATCAGAATGTAGCTGTTTCATTCCTTTTAACGCACTACTTTCTGTCCATGTACAATGCAAACGCAGAGGTTTGTGGCTATAAAAAGGTTTAGTGAAGTACGTTGAAGATGTCCAGGCTTGTGCTATGAGGACGGATCGGTGAGCGAAGCCGTTTGGTCTGAGGTCAGTCAGTCCCACTTCCTGCCGTTCGTGGAGCTGAGCAGTTTCCTCTCTCTCTCTCTGCTGCTGGTGTTTTATCCTCTGGGTGGGTTTGAGTGGATGATGGCCGTCGCTTCAGGCCAAACCCATCGTTGGTATATTGGGAATGTTCATTATTACTTTTAGATATTTAGCTCATGAGTGATATGGGGTTATTAGAAAAAAAATGAATATGTGCTTTTATCAAGTATGTTTGTTGCTTTTCTGTCGACGTTTTCTTTCAGATTTCTGATTTTTTACTGATTTTTCTTCCAGAGTTTCCCATTTGTTCAGTAACGATATATAATACGTTTATACTTTAGTGTTTAGTCAACATGAAACTATACGGTCAATTTATGCAAAAGTAAAGTTAGAAGTTGTACTTTAATGAGAAACAGTAATTAGATATCCCCAGCAGTAAGTGGAGTCGTCGCAGTCGGGAATAAAAGACAAAGTGAGCAGATATTTGGTTCCCAGGAGGATTAGTTACTTCTCAGAAGAGACCTGAACACCTGCTGAACCGTTCATCTGTCCTCCATCTTGTTCTTAATGTGCCAATTATGAGCCGGAGCCTAAAACAGATGATCTGTTTCATCTTTACTAACAAACTGCTGATTGCTAAAGTGATTAAAATAATTCCAGCATTTAAAATGCTGAACATTTTTGAAAACAGTAATATTTTTATAGCAGAAGACATGTAACCTCTTTCCAGCAAATAATAATGAGCCTTTTGTATCTAGTTAACATTTTTGTGCACATTTCTTCCTTTTTTTCAGAAGTTGTGCAAGTAATGAACCATTTTGAAAGGTCAACATCATAACCATGAGTACGATGGTTTGATGTAATATGAGACCAGTAGGTCAGAAGTCTAAAACGGGTTTAATGAAACCCAGAGGACCGGGGTTCACTCGTCCCCATCACAGCAACAATAACGACTGCAACGCTGCCGGCAGAGCGCCACTGTGATTCTATCGCCTGTACACATCGAGTCCCTGATCCTCCCTCTGATTAGAGCAGGGAGAGGAAATCCTCATCTTGAGTCCCACAATCATTAGTGTTGATCACAGCTGCAATTAAACTCTCGTTTATCTTAATTACTGAGCTAATGAGACGAGTCCCGCAGGAGCGCGCCGTGCTCTCCGAGGACACTCGGGGCGAGGAGCAGGAATGCTGGAGAGGCGTCATGCAGAGTCAGGCTCAAGTCTGCAAACAAGCACGGCCGGATCCGACTGCAGCAAAACTCAGGAGTCTGGTACATGGAGACAAACGGATGTGTGTGTGAGCGCAAGCAAATGCAGGAAAACACCATCACGCCTCTGCTTCTGGAAACCTTCACTTCCTACCTTTAACTCTGGCGCCGCATCACCCTTCAACTTGCATTATCTATCAAACTTATAATGATTTTATCAAGCCTTCATTGCGGTGCTATAACTCTTGATTTTGCAACGACTGGGAATACATCGCGCCGCCTAATTAATGTCTTTTTAATGCTCTTCTCCTCTAGAGCTTAACTCAGTCATTCGGCTTTGCAACAAACACAACACACACGACAATATAACATGTGGCAGCAGACGGTAAGTAAGACCGAGTGGCTGAGAGCAGCAAATGAGAGCATAGGGTTTACGGTGGTGGACTCTGCTGCACAGCACCGAAGGACACCAGTGACCACGGCGCAAACACATAAACACATGCAGTCATAATGTTTAGACTGAAAATTAATCTGACAAAAAGTTGGAGCAAGAGGTAGAGTGGAAGTAGAGTTAGAATAAAAAACTGAGGATGACATGTCTGAAAAGGTTTGTAGAAGAAAACATTTTCTCTGTAAACAACTAAAGTTTGCAAAGTTTCACCTGAATGAACCACAAGATTTCTGGGATAAAGTTCAGTGGAAAGATGAACCAAAGTATAGATGTTTCTTCGTAATATCCAGTGTGAAGCTAGGAGAAAACCAAACCCAACACACAAGTACAACAGCCTACACCAGCAGTCAGGCCTGGTCAACCACAACTGACAGATGAAAAGATTTTATTTGATAGTTCTTGGGTGCTCCACCCCTTTCTAATGCCGCCCTGGGAAGCTGCCCATATCTCTCACATCAAAAACCACCGCTGCAGGCAGAGCGACTTGTTTTTAACATAAACTGATTTGTATAAAGATGGATCATTGTGAGAATTTTAATAATAAAAATAGGACTATGTTCATATTCTGACAAAAAAAAACAATCATTTTTCACCTCAATATGTTTTTCCTAAACTATTTTATCATTTTGTTGCCATTAGTAGTCATCACTTTTTGATGACAACAAGAAGTTATTTCTACATGATGACAAATAAACCATCATAAACTCTTTAAATCCATATGTTATCTTTTTAATATGTATGTGAGGTCTGTGGTTGTTGGCTGTGATGCAGCTTTTAAATTTAGCTGCATAATAAAAATGTTAAAGGGATCCAATAGAATGATTCATTTAGGAGCAATGTTTATGTTTCAGGCCTGCTGCATAATGAGCCACACTCCCTGCAGAATGCAGCCGCTGCACTATAATCTGATTTCACTTCATTTCATAGTAAAACGACAAACCTCACATAAACAACAGCAGCATCGTTTCAGCAGCAGCACTTCACATCGTTTTACAGCATTGAGAACCTCGTCTTTCCAGAGGTGAAATCTGGATGAAAACCAAGTTTTAAAACTTTATTTCTCCATTAAAATTTAGTGGAATTCTTTTCTTTCCATGAATATTTGCGATATCGTCCTAACAAACAGGTAGACGGCATAACTTGAAGGCATAAACATCATTCTTGGCAGAGGAAGGAGAACCAAGCAGGATCACAGCTTCGTCCTTATCGTCACCATGCAAACTGTCTTTATCTTCTTTAGTAATACCAACACCAAGTAAATAAACATTTTTTTTGTGCTTAATTTGTCACTTTGACAAATCGTAATCCTATTTTGATGGAATAAGCCAACTTGAAAAATAAAAACTAAATGTGGGCAGATTTCTGCTCTGTTAAATAATAAAACATTCTTAAAAACGGTTGTTGTGAAGTTAAATCTCTCTACTGCGTTCAGATCACACCTGCTGCTGATTGCTGAGTTGATCAGGCTGATGAAGGGGAAATTCCTCTCAGAGTTACTGACATCAGATCAGTTCTGTGGTTCTGACCTGAGACGATGGTGTAGCCGATTCCCCTCGGTGAGCCCAGATCCTGGTCAATGGCTGTTAACTTCCTCACTTGATATCCCTGCAGAGACAGAGACGGCACAGAGTAAAACTTACATCCAGGCATCAGTTTGCATTAGTTTCTAATTTATCCTGACATTAAAAACTAACAAAATGATGTTTCATGTTGGATTTCTCTGTAAGTTTTCTACTAGAGGACAAGGCTGCTACTGGTTTCTTGTTTCTTTCCATTTATGCTCTATTTGCAATGACTGCTGCTGTTGGGTTTCATTCTCTCTGTATGTTCTGATCCATAGAAAGTAGCAAATATGATACGTATGTATTTAGCTTTGCAACCTACGTACCTGCAGCAGTTGATGGAGTTATTTTTGCCACTGACTTTGTGATTTTATTTCCATAGAGGGCACATTTGGCTCAGGGCTTCAGTATTCAGCTGGTGACGAAACTAATACTGCAGTTTTCTTTCCTAATTAAAAGTAATCCTGGTTCAGTGTTTTCAGGTTTAGCAGTCTCTGTTTCTGCTGCTGCAGTTCACTTTGTGTATTCTTGGTGTTTTTTCTGTCAGATATAAAACACATCTGACTCTGCTTCCATGTACAGTAACTTTTCATGAAGATATACAAGCTTGTTTTAAGTTAATAAATCCTTAATACTGATAAAAAGTTATGATGTTATTTATGACGTGGGAAATACTCTCGTTAGTGTTTTTGCAGTGAAGCGCGGCCTTCATTTTCCTTGGTGCTGGATAGACTGTGTGTGTTAGCTTCTGCAGTCCGAAGACAGTTTTCCACTCAGGGAATTACTGGATATTAAGGTTTATGTTGGAAATATTAAAACAGATAGTCATAAGGACTCTCCGCTGCAGGTTGTGTTCCCTAAATCTCACAATTAAAAAAAGGTTCACTATACGACTTAAACACAAAAGTTTTTATTTTTTTGCCTTTGTTGCGCTATTGAGATGTTTTGGAAGACATAATCTGACAATGAAAGCTTAAAATATTTTAATGGATGTTACAAAAACGAAATATTAAAAATACTGGGATTTCTTATACAGGTAGTCAAACATTTTTTTCCCTTCTTTATGTTTAATATCAGATTTATTTGGTGTTTATTTTTCTTGCATTTCTCTGAAGCTCTCCTGCTGTGCCGATGAGTCCACTCCCTCAACAAATCACAGTATGACAGCTCAAAAAAAGAAGAAAAAAAAACAGAATAAGAAAGAAAAAGAAAGCTGTTTGAAAAGCCTTTGATCTGCAACACTTTTTCAGCCTCCGTGCCTCAATCAGACACGGTGGTGATGCTTAAAAACCCCCGTGCTGCAGCGACACACTACTTCCTGCTTCCTTACATCCTTCCTCCCTCCCTCCCGCCCTCCGTCATCGCCTCTCTCGCTCACACCTCAGGGCTGCCTCCCATTGATCCTGCAAATTGTGTCTAAGACATGTTTATGCTCCATTTCTGCCAAAGCATCTCCTGTCATTGACCAATTACACCAGAATCAATTACAAGCCTTTTAAAAAGGAGACCTGTTCCCCAGCTGAGAGAGAAACACACGCACACACACACGCACGCACGCACGCACACACACACGCACGCACACACGCACACACACACACACACACACACACACACACACACGCACACGCACGCACGCACGCACGCACGCACGCACGCACGCACGCACACACACACACACACACACACACACACATACATACAAACATCGAGGGAAGATGTAGAGAAAAATAAGAGGAAGTGATGCTGAAGTAATGTGAGCAATATTCTTGAGCTGTCCACACAAGTGGAATCTGTTCAATCAGCCATCACAGATACAATCCCTCCCCCCTTGGGGAGCACACTCTCTCACACACACGCGCACACACTCACACACACACACATTGTGAGAAATGCTAAAACACACACAGAGACACACCAACGCCAGCCATCCTTCCATTTCTTGCTATACAGTGTGTTTCTCCCCCACCTCCTTTTCTCCTTCTCTTTCCTTCTCATTGGTTTGACAGCCAAATTGTGTGTTTGTCCTAGAAGGAGCTTAATGTCAGTTAGAGCATAGATTCACAACCATAACTGTTAAAAACACAGACCTGTGATTTCATCTAAAAAAAACAACAACAACAAATAAATAAATAACATTTTCCAGCGCTTTGTCAAACGTTTTTCCCTGGATGACAGGTTGATTGGCCCTCGGAGAAAAGAAAAGACAACATCTGAGAGGCAAACTCACGGAGAAGAAGAAAGAGATAGAAAGGCTTTTTTCTGAATTCAAACTTTGTGAGATGACCTGAGACACAGGTTTGAGTTTGATGGCCTCGTGTGTAAAAGTCACGAGCTTTTACAGCAGCTGACACGGCTTCTGTCAGCGTACAACATCAGCAGTTTATCAATGGCAAACAGTGCAGAGTGGAAATGACACGTGTCTGTTAGATTACATGAGGTCACTGGAGGTGCGGTCGGCTGGCCTGCATCACCACGTCTTAATAAAACTACAGAGTCAGCCATATTTATCAGCCCGCCTGGAGAGGGTGTAAAAAAACCTGGAAGTGAATGTATGCAGCAGAATTTAACTAAAAACAACAACTTTTAAAACAAACAGTGTGGAAAAATCTTAAACAAATGCGGCCAAAGAATTTCTTAATCATTTCTTAATTTTTTTTTTATGTTGATCAAGATTTCTGAATGTTTCAAGTTGGTCTATTTTTACCCGGGGTTTGGGTCACCATCTTGTCTCAGCTGTCCAGAGGTGTAAAATATAAACTCCCCTTAAGGGAAAGAAAGACATAAAGCTTAATATTTATCAGGAATGTGTGACATTGGATAAAAATGTTTGCAAATTATTTAGTGTCAATTATTGTGATTGGAAAAAAAGTTATACTCACTCTGAACATTAGGATACAAACCAATATTTATATTAAAATGACCATTTTTAAGTAAACTTTCTCACTACAGCACAAATATTGTTGGCTGCTAAACTGCCAACAATATTTGTGCTGTCACATCTGGAACTATAAATTTAGAGGACATTTTTTCATGATCCTAAAATTTTCATTAAATTTTAGGATTTACAATTTTCACCTGTTAAAGTTTATTGTTAACATTGCAGGATCAGGAACTATCTGAATATTTCAATTAAAGAATGATGGAATGTTGCCTGTCCCCAAATCTAAACTATAATGAAAATGTTAAAATTGAAGAATCAAAATACATTTTATTTCCATCTTTAAATTTTAGAATATCTGAAAAAATCTGTTTGGGTTTATGAGGAATAATGTTTTCTTGTAAATATGAAGGAACATAAATTCTTGAGTTCAGCAAACAAAGGAACATGAAAATCCACTTCATGTCCCTGAAGTGGTGAAAGAGCTGTGATGTTCCAGATTGTTTCACTTTTAAAGTTTATGACATCATGATTTTTAAAATCCAGTAAAGATAGGATTTTTCAAAAAATGTCCAGTGTAAAAATTAGGCTTAATTGATGTTCTTTAAAATTCTTGTTATCCCAACAACAGATGCTTCAGTCTCTCTAATCCTCCTGCAGGTTTGCTTCCCTTCGCTTGTCGTCAGTCTAACGTCTGTTTCTGTGTCATCCCGCCTCTCACTTCTTCCTGTTTGACCTTCCTGGTGACAGTTGATGAATCAGGGAGTCAGGGAGCCACTGGGCGTCGGCGCCGTCACGCCCTGTTAATATGCATGCAAATGTAGCACTTGACATTTCTACTAAGTTGCGTAGAGGCTGCGGACCAGGATAAGCCAGTGGCCGTGTGAGCCTCGCTGGCCTGGGTGAGGAACTGAGGCTGGGATGGGAGGAAATGGAGTGATAGAGGGGCAGAAACAGAAAGAAGGACAGACGGCATCATCCTCATGAGGCTAATTCCCCCCAAGCCAGTGGAAACATCAATAGCTCGCCTGTTAGCCACCTGGTGCTAAGCTAAAGAGCTAAGAACAGAGGCTGAGTGTAACGGTGCTCAGGGAAACAGACAGTATATTAGATGGCCATTACAAACCCAATTGCAATAATGACTAAGGTAAGGTCACAGGGAGACCCCACTGCTTAGCATTCATGTGATTCACAGACTTCTGACCTTTGCTGGAGGCCTAACATCCCAGAGGCAGAACGGTAAATTTCCTGCAGTAATTACAACCTGACACCTGCAGCGCTGTATGCAGACCTCCGGCTGAGGCAGTTCTACAGGAAATACTCAGAAAGGTGGAGAATCCTGAGGTGATCAGAATGTAGGCCTTCTCTTTAGCTGTATATTTTAAGTTAAATGAACTTCCCTGATATTAAAGAGCAGGACGGACGAGAAACGTGGTTGATGGTTGATGACCAGGACCCTCAGGGTATTTTACAGAGGAGTTGCTGCAGCACTGCGTAGTAACACAGCTACTTTTCAAAGTGTTAATTCTGATGTCAAAGTGAAACTTGAAGTTGAATTTGTTTTTGGTACAGATTTGGTCTTTGCCAAGGCTGGCCTTCATCAGCAATCCTGTTTGTGACGTTCAAGGACAAGAGCGATCCTGAGGCACAGCCTGGTGAGGAGGCTGTCTGGTGTGTGAATCCAAGAAGCTCACGTTGCAGGAGCTGTGGTTCTGATCTTAGAGCCATGATTCTCTATCTGCTGCTGAACTGTCTGTAGTTGAGTTTGAACCGCTGAGGATGACAACCAGTTCTTCTAAATGTGAGGCCACAGTTAATGACTGGAAGAATAAACTGCTCGACTCGAGGCAGGTGGAGTAATGGCAGGATGGAAAACAGATGAATTGATGGCTTGGGGCCTAAGTTAAGGAAATGCAGACACTGCTCCTGTCTGTTGGGATAAATAAAAAGGTAACCCAAGAAGGCAGAGCTGTAGATTTACCGGTCCTCCAAGCCTTCCTGAATCTCCCTCGGTATCTTCTTCTGTTAGAGTTTCGATCACAACCAAAAGAAGAAGATCCTGTATTCAAGCAGCTGAAGTAACCTTTCCTTTGCAGCCTGGGTTAAACCCTGAACTCTCTGGAAGTGCTTCATGTATTTGTTGTCAGGAAACTCCTTGGGATACCTACAAATGAGCTGCAGAGAATGACTATCAGAGGAAAGGTTAAAGGTCCTTAAAGGGACATCAGGGAGTTTCGGTGACAGATGTCAAGCAGCACCTTTAACACATATTAGTCAATGCCATTCTGAACTGCAGTGAAACAGATCAGATGACTTGGTTTGAAAGGGAAGCATTAGAGTATTTTTGATGTTTCTGACACAAAGTGAGTTTTAAGGATGTAGAAGTAGTTTAAACAAATGACAGAACAAAACATGACTTCAACAGAAGTCCACCTTTTGTTTTCAAATACAGACTAAAAGTTTCTAAAACCATTTTGTCAATTATGTCTTGGAGTGAAGTCATTTGGTCCATGTTTGATTTTTTTTGTCGTTGTCAAGCTGGACCCCTGAGGTGGTCCACGCTAAAAATATCAGTGAAATGAATAATTCTCTTCTTTCCACAAACAGAAAAGGTTTCACTGATCAACAGCAGCTTTAGTAACTCTGTTAAATTATCCAGGAAATGACC